>NW_021604674.1:4032957-4097226 GCF_004785775.1 Grammomys surdaster | reverse complement strand
GGGGGGGGGGCTAGGTCCAGTCCTTTATGCTCTTTGGTTGGTGGTTCAGTCTCTGGGAGCCCCAATTTTGTGATTTTTTTTTTTTTTTGTTTGGTAACTAAAGTAGACTCTTGTTCATTGGTTCTTGTTGAGTGACACAGTAAGGAATGACCAGATCTGACCTTTAAGGAGGAGTGAGTGCTCTCATTGCTAGTGTCAGAGAGAGTGTGAGTGAGAATCCAGAACCTGTGAGGTTGGGTTATTTTTTTTTATCTGAGACTGATGAGGGAAAACTGCTCAGTAGGATGAAAGGTCCAAGATTCCCATAGTGCCATAGGAGTATCGGGTCCTGACCAACCAGGAAAGTGTCCCATAGTGCCGTAGGAGTGTTGGCTCCTGATCAGCCGGGAAACGGTTCTTCTCTTAAATTCTTAGAGATAAAAACTGTATATGTTTATAAATAGAGTTATAAATAACTATTTTAAATAATAGCTATTATCATTGTAGAGATGACTTACAAAAACAAAATGTGTACATACGTATTTTCTGCTATTAATAACTGAATAAAGTAGCTTCTATTTTTACTTCCGAGTCTTGTGAGGTTTTGTTTTTTACTTTAGTGAAAAACAGTTCAGCTAAATAGACTGTGAATTCAGTGCCGTAGAAGCCACCGGGGCGTAGAACTCTTTCCTCATAAAATTGTGAAACCAGAAAATTCCTTCACCACCCAGAAGAGTCAGGGGTAGTTAACAGTTTAAAGCCAGCCTTTACTTTTCCTAATTAAGTTGGGCATCTGGTGTGTAGGCAGAGAAGAGACTGACTGTTACAGGAGGAGAGAGCAGTGCGGGGAACAGTTACCAACTGGATTTGAACTTGAGTGTATTCTTATGCATGAGTTCTGGAAGTAAATCCTTTTCTTTCTTTTTTTTCTTTGAGATAGAGTCTCGCTATATACCCTGCTCTGTCCTGGAACTCAGAGAAATCTGCCTGCCTGGGATTAAAGCCATGCCCAGCCTAAAAATAATTTCTGAAGGCCTATTTTTAAGGCTTTATTTTTTTTTCGTTTTGAAACAGGGTCTTCCTATGTAATCTTAGTTGTCCTGGAACTCCCTGTGTAGACCAGACTGGCCTGGAACTCACAGAGAGGCTCTTAGCTCTGCCTCCTGCTACACCCAGTCAAGGTTTGGTTATTGATGATGAGAAAATGTATGTTCAGCATACAAATACTTTCTCTAACTCTACTACTTGAATAAAAAATTCAAAGAATGTTAGAAATATTTGTATATACAACCAAAAGATTTGTCTGTATATCATAAATCAGTTATTTTCTAACACAGATGCATTCATACTTCATTAGCATCAGTTGTATATAGCTGAAAAGTCAGCTTTAAAATAGAAATTGACTTGAGTATTTCATAACTGTATTACACTTTTCAGTTTCTTGTCACAGTTGAACCATAAATTTATACAGTTATCATTTCAATAATGCATGTGAATGTGATGAACCTTATATGTACATTAACTTTTTAATATAGCCTTATATTAATGTTTTTTCATGGAGTAAATAAATATTATAGTCATTAATAATCACAAGCACATATATATATGTACACCTTGAGGGTTATATTAGCTACAGCCTTAATTTTTTATAGACAGATCTTGAGCACCTATTAATGTGCTCAGCAGTACATGAGGCACTTAAAAGCGAGGTGCACTAGTAGGAGTAAAACAGCCTTAGTGCTTCATGGTCTTTGATGCCAAGCCAGGTAATTGACACTGTTTAAAAATGAAGCATTACCCAGTTCAGTGTCAGAATGAATTCTTTCCGAGATCAGAGACTGTCATCTGAAATAAGCACAGTATGTGTTCAGTCAAAGAAGTGTCAGGTATCTTAGTAATGGAGATTCAGAAGGTGTTTAAAAGCCATTTATTTAACATATTCCTGTTTCAGAAGTCTCTAGTTTGTGGTCACTTTAGGAAGAGATCGCAGAGAATGTGTACCTTAACCAAGGGCCATGGGAGGGATGAGAAAGGTCCAGACTTTGTCTAAGACATTGCTGCTGTCTGATCACTTGGGACCTGTGCATTCGCCTTTTCTGGCCTTGGTGGTTTTGTGAGAGAAGCAGCTGTAAAGGGATTAAAAGTGCATCTGTAATCTTGTATCCAGGGGCTGCTTCTTACACTGCCAAATAGAAGATTAAAAAAAAAAAAAGCTCCAAAAACCTTGTTCTTTATTGGCAGGAGGGTAGCTGTCTGTGACGCTTTAAATGTGTTTTGGAGATAATTCTATTTCACTGCAGCAAAGGTGCAGTCCCTTAGTCCTTTCAGAACCAGGCCTTTGGTGTCTGCAGATATTGGGAGGGAACAGAGAGAAGGGAAGATAAGTTTTAAAGAGAAACTTGGCATGTATTGTACTGGGCCTGCAGGAACCATCAGTACCTCCAGAACCATTGAGATGGGAAACCATTATGAAAACAAGTTTTGAGTCTAGACTCCCGTTCTGCTCACCTGGAGACTCTAACCTCGTGCTTGTGCTGTGGATGACATGCGAAGAAGCCTTTCCTCGGGAGGGCCTTTCCACCCGACAGTATCCTTACTGCCCACAGATTTATCCTCAGCTACCCCCTTTCCCAGACTCTTTAGTATTCTAATCTTGTCAATTAACCAGTTGTAAGTGGACAGGTGACTGAAAAGAAGAGTGTCTTCACCTTCTTCCTAAGTATCATGCTGGATTCTCTAATTCTTTATTGCCAGGTAATTTTTGTTTACAAATTGGGCTGCCAACTTTGACGTGGGTTTACATGTAGAGGTCCTTGTACACACAGATAGGCACTAGAGAAACCAAGAAAGTTAAACACGCAGGCTTGTCTCTTCAAAGGAAAGGAGGAGTTTACCTGTTAACCTGGAATTCTGGGAATGGTTGTTGTTTACAACCTGCTAATATTTTGTTTTGGTTTTTGGTGTTTTGAGATAGAGTTTCTCTGTGTAGCCCTGACTGTCATAGAGACCAGGTTGGCCTTGAACTCACCTGCCTCTGCCTCTGAAGTGCTGGGATTAAAGGCTCTGCTAAACCTGGAAACCTTTTGCTATTTGTAGGGCCAGGCTCCCCCAGACTATTATGTTTGTTAATCCCAGACTCTCCCTCCTTAGGTTTTGAGCATTGCTTCTCAGTCAATAAAACCCATCCTCATGAGAGGTGTCGCGTGTACTTTACAACAGCCTAAGTAACTTCTGTGCTACCTTAGGGCCAAGCCAATCTCGACTCCCATAGGCTGTTATGTTTACCTCAGGCTCTAGACCTTTATCTAGAAGCATTGTTTCTAAGTCAGGAACCCATCTTTATGGAAGGAGCCATATGTACTTTGTAAAGAGTTTCAATGTAAGCATGTCTTAAATGTTGTACACACAGGATTGAATTAATCATCATCCCGAAACTTTTTTTCCAAAATTGTACTGTGTTTAAATATGGCTGAAATAAATGGAAGTTTGAACAAGCCCAGCTAACTAAGTTGTTTTGAACCAGATTTTCTTGCCTCTCAAGGATCCTTTCTCTGCAGGCCATAAGCCTCTTCAGGGATTCACATTCACACCTTTTAAAAAACATTACAATAAAAGCAGCTTCGCATACTTAAGTTCTTTTTTATACCAGTTTTACTGATTAAGATTTTGTTATCCAGATTTCTTGTATTTTAGTATAAAATGGTGCTGGGCATAATTCTAGTGGCCGTTCTGATTTATTATGAATAAGATTATTTCTTTCATTTGGTAGACTAGTGTGGCCCGTAATTCAGGTAAGCCTTTAGTCAAAAACATAGTGTTTTTGGAAAATACCAGATTGTGCTAGTGAGCTATAATGTAGTCATGTACCTTACAGTGGTGCTCTGCTCATTGATGGACTGCTGTGTGGGGTGCTATGGACAGAACTCAGATCCTATAATGTTATAATAAAGCTAAAAAAACCTCCTTGTTTAGTGACGCAGGAGCTCTGTTAGCTTGTGTAGGTATATTCTGATATTCCATACAACAATGATAATCCCTACCAATGCATTTCTTAAAACACTATTAAGTGACACATTCCTGTAACGAACTGTTAATATTTTTAAATTTTTTAAATTTTATTTATTATTATGTTTATATGTGTGTGTTATATGATGTGGGGACACACGTGGAGGCAGAGGATAGATAATTTTATGGAATTGGTTTTCTCCTTTTACTTTTCCATTGGTTCTGGGGTCAAACTGAGGTCATCAAGCTCCTGTGGCCTCCCCTGGGCCATCTCACTGGCTCTTTACATATTTTAGTAATCCCTCCTGCTTACAATCTCAGAGACTTGACTTTAATAGAGTATGTCCTTTTACCTAAAGTTGGATGTAACAGGCTGGGTCTGTTCACATCAGTATTTGACCATGGGGTCAGATTCAGATTTGTTCTGTATCAAATCTCCGTCTATTATAAGGACCACGAGGGTGGGGTGGGATAAACCAGCCTGGCTCTGTATCTTATTACCTGCAGGTTTTTCTTGGCTCTAGCTGGTTAGGCCAGTAATTTAATTTTCAACCGAGGGTAACCCGAACTGTTTAGCCTCTTTAATTTACAGAAATTTGATAAAATGAATGTTTCCAGAATATGTTTTAAAACTGAAGCAGCACCGTGCATTTGCTACAGGCCTAGTACTTGATATAAAAGGGAACCATTAGTGCTGCATAGCTGCCAAATGAGAATAGTCTGAGTCTGGCAAGAGAATGACGGTGCAGCAGAATCTTCCACTGACGTGAAAGCTGTGTAGTGTATTTTTGACATGTCTCTTTTTAGAATGTGCAAAGAAAGGGTTGTTTTATTCCTTCTATAATTGGTAAAGTCTCAAAAACAAAAGTCAAGATTTTTAGTGTGTCTTCTAACTTGAAGAAAAATATCTTCAAATGGAGTGATATAAGCTTGACTCTAGAGGAACACATATTTCAGTCTGATAAGTCACAATTTGCTACATCCCAAGAATGAGAAGGATCCATTGCACTTATATGTTTGTTTCGAGAAGTATGGTTTTTAAATAACTTAAAATCACATGGCAAACGAAACTTGGATCCACGGATCCTCAGTAAATCAGAAATGAAGATGACACCATGGCTCTGGATCTCTACCCACTTCTCATGCTCATATGATTTATTTTTAGGATGTCTTGAAATAGATTGAACCCCTAATGTTTGCCACCCATAGCAATATCAAGAAAGCTATGTCTAATAAATACACAAGTACAGTGTCAGTATAAACATTGTAAAATAAATAAATCTACCTTTAACATCAACTCAGTCTACTTTTGCTTTTTAAAAATGATTTAGGCTTCTTATGAAGACATAACAACTCAATAGACACTAAATTGTACACCATTCACTTTGTGAGAACTGAAAACGGAACAGTCTGTGGATGTATGAATCATAGCTTTCGAAAAAACATTTCTATTTGAGGAAAGGCAGCGCAAAAAGTGCACCTGGGTGCACAATATAGGAACTAATTTGAATAATTGTTAACAAATCTTACAGGACATATTTACATTTCCAATGCCCTCAGACTTCCACTTCTCATTAAACCATGAGTCAGCTTTCGAGGTTTTCTAACCTCTATGCCTTTGGCTCTAAGTTTTCCCAAGTTGGGTCAGCAAACTGGTCCTTGGGCCAAATTCGTGTGTGTGTGTGTGTGTGTGTGTGTTTTTGTCTGATCCTTAAACTAAGAAAGATTTTACAATTTTAAGTGGTTGAAACACTTGAAAGATGTGTGACCTGTGAAAATTATATGAAATTCCAATTTAAGTGTCCATAAATAAAGTTTTATTGTTCAGTCACGTTCATTCCTGTACCTGTTGTCGGCAGCTGCGTTTGCACTCCAGTTGCTGAGGTGACTCAATGCAGCAGAAGCCACGTGGCCCCAACCCTAAAATGTTTACAGCCTGGCCCTTTACAGGTGAGGCTTTTTGCCTTAAGCTTGGGGTGAGGGGGTGGCTTTTCCACCTGTAGTGCCCTGGGCAATACCCTGGGTGTCCCTGCTCCATTCCTCAGGAAGTTGGTTAGCTTGTCCTCTGTGTGAACCTCACATCAGGTGTGAAGAGGGCCAGAGTTCAGAAATCATGTTTCCAGTTTAAATGTGATGGAGGTAAAGTATCTTTCTTTCCACCACGTTCATTCTTGATAGCTTCTCATCAAGGATCGTCCCCTGAAATATCATCCACATGGGCTAATTAGTGCATTGCACACGAAGAAGCAGAAATACATACAGCCTAGCCAGGTTCCAAGGTGTTCAACAACGGAGCCCCAGAGCTCTGGTGGCTAGCTCTGGAAGGAGTTACTTCCTGATACAGTGATGTCCTCAGGAGGTAGAGCACTGTTTTCTGTCCTGGAACAGCAAATTCTTTAGGAGAAACAATAAGCAGCCTTTTTATTGCCTCCAATAAATGTTCCTCAACTTTAGAAAAAGGAGAAATTCCCTCAACTGTTAACCACTTCAGGTAGGAGCGAAGTGAACGTTTGCTTCTTTAGAAATTCTTAGGTTATGATTTTTAAAACTAGATGTTAACCCTTTTTAGAACAAAGACTATAGCAGTCAGAAAGGCTAAAACATTGTACTTGTTTACTTATGAGAATGTACAGAGGGAACACCTTAAAAAACGTGTTCATTCTTGGAAATACCATGATAAAGGAGGTCATAAGTGGGCATTGTGCTGACGGCTGTTTGTAAAGAAAAGCACCAATGTTTAGCAAAGTCCTGAAGTCAGTTCAATCCTTATAAAGTTTATTTGCCAAAGGAAATGAGATCCAAAGGCAAGCATCTAAATCACTGTCCCCAACAAAGCTACACCTTCCAATCCTTCCCAAGATAGTTTCACTGACTAGGGACCAAGCATGAGCCACTGGAGGGCACTGGGCAACACAGCCTCAAAAAACAACCAAAGAAACTGTGAAAAGAAGGCTCTTAGCAGCCGGGCAGTGGTGGCACAGGCCTTTAATCCCAGCACTTGGGAGGCAGAGGCAGGCGGATTTTTGAGTTTGAGGCCAGCCTGGTCTACAGAGTAAGTTCTAGGACAGCTAGGGCTATACAGAGAAACCCTATCTACAAAAACAAAACAAAGTCCAACCAAAGAAGCCATGAAGAGAAGGCTCTTAGCTTTGAGTCCCCTGTGGTCTTTTCATATTCTAGATCATCTGTCTGCTAAAACTGACTTTGTATTGCATATCCAGCACTGTGGTTGGCAGCTGACACTGTATTTTCAGAATGGGGACTGAAGTTATTTTTCCTTTGATTTGACTTGCTTTTTAGATGTGGGGTCTCACTATGTTCCCTAAGTTGGCATGGAATTCACTATGTAGCCCAGGATGACCTTGAATTTGTGATCTTCCTGCCTTGGCCTTCCAAATGCTGAGATTACAGGCATGTGCCACCATGCCTGGAATATTTTAATTTTTTAAGAGGTAAGAAGAGACGAGGTTGTTGGGTCTAAATGAAACGTATTATACTATACTACTAGCAATCCAAAGGAATAAACACTGAACAATCTAAAGCCTTTGAAGACTGTTCATTTATGTTATTAATTAAGGTAGTCCTATGTATGATGATTTAAGTCTGTGTGACACTTTGGGGCCCTGCGTTAGTTATCTATAAAATAAGAAAGTTTAACAAGTGTGTGTGAGTGTGCATACACACACGCATGTACATGAGTGTGTACATGCCACAGTATGCATGTGGAGGTCAAAAGACAACTTGTGGGAATCATTTCTCTGCTTCTACCGTGTGAACCCTACAGATTCAATTCAGGCTTGGCAGCAGACACCTTTAACCACCGAGCCACATCTCTAGCCCAGGAAGTCTAAAATTTTAAAAGCTGACACATAGCTTCAGAACCCTGGTACTGTTTTGAGGTGCCATTCCCATCTGCCTTCAGAGGACAAGCCTCTTGAAGACACAAAGCTCCATCCTGTGTTACAAAGCACTCACTTTCAGTTGAGTCCTATTTCAGAATGCTTCATACCTTCATATCCCTGGAACAAATACGCTGCACATGCTCACTGCTGGTAGCCCATTGTGTCACCAGAGGCCAAGGCACCCATGGGTTTCTCCTCCTTGCTTTGAACACTTTCTGAGGCCACAAACTGAGGAGGTGATGTGAATCCTCGGGACTGCTTAGTGGATTTAGTGAGTTTCTTGAATTCACTTGCAAAGGAGATACCCCTCCTTTTATCTTCTCGGGATGCCTGTGTAGAAAACAAGAACCTTCTTTGATGGACTGGTAAACCCCAGGTTTCTGATTTCCCATGTCATACTCAGAGGGAGTATGTACTCTTTTATTCTTCTCTCTGATAAGTAAAGCATTGGGTAGACAGACCAAGGCCTCTGTCCCAGGATTTTTTTCTTTTCCTTTCTTTTCTTCTTTCTTTCCCTTTCTTCCCTTTCTTCCCCCTCCCTCTCAAAGTTTTTGAGACAGGGTTTCTCTGTGTGTCCCTATCTGTCCTGGAACTTACTCTGAAGACCAGGCTGGCCTTGAACTCAGAGATCCATCTGCCTCTCCCTCCTCAGTGCTGGGATAAAAGGCATGTCCCGCCAACACCAGGCTGTCCAGGATCTTTTAACCACACAGGGAAATGTGCTGTTTTGTCCCCCCAACCCCTGAAAATAAAATAACTACTTTCCAAGGACTGCTGACTTAGGAACTTTCTTGATTTAGTAGCTCCCAATTTAGTTATGATGACTAATTATCAATGATTTATAAAGACAGCAATGTGACTTTCACGTTACCTGCACCTGCTCCTTTAGCTTAAGGATGAATTTCCCTGCACCCTTCCACTTGCTTTGGGCTTGAAACACACACTCTTGGTCCAAGAGGATCCTCTGTGAGGACTTTGGGGTAGAAGACTTCTTATTGGGTGCGTCTTTCATCACCTCTTCCAAAAGCACATAGTCACATGGGTTGGGGTTGTTCAGGATGCTGTAGGAATATTTGGCTTTGCATAAGGTCTGAAAGATAAGTTAGGGTCAGCTGAATCAAATGTCTGACACCTTTGCATCCATGATGAATGAAAATTTAAGGTGGAGAAGTGGCTCAGACTTTCAGCGATGGAGAGGATCTTCCAAACCAGGTCACTCTGCCTCATTTTCATTTGAGTAGTTGTGGTTTATAACATACATTCTTAGGTTACCTCATGTAGTTTCCAAATGGCCCGACTTTGGTGAAGAAGCTTAGACTTATAAAAATCTAAGCAGATTACAGAGGAGGAAGCTTAAACTCAGCAGAGGTCAAGCAGAATTCAGAGCAAGTCCAGCTACTAACATAACTGAAAAGGCTAGATCCACATCCTCTCCCCCATCAACCACAGCACATAGACATGAAGGTTAGGCAGCCAGTGAGAGATGGAGTCCTGTCCTGGGAGCTCTCTGTTCCACCTGACTGCCTCTATAACACCTTTGGGTGCTGAAGGATTTTAGAAGTCACATATTTCCCTTACACTTAATAGAACATCTTTCATTTGTTCATTTATTCATTGTATGTTTAGTCATGACCTGTTATATCCAGTACTGTGCTGTACTCCAGGGAGACAAAGGTGAGCAAAAGAAAAGAGAATCTGAAATTCAAAGTTAATTAAGGAGACTGCAAATAACTAGCCAGATTATCATAAAACAGGAATAACAAATCACACTCAAGTACATGCCAAGCATTGTATGAAGCACCCTGCGTGTGTTACTACTGCCTTTGTTGCAACAGCTGTGTGTGGGAGGTACCACTATACTATCTCCATGTTATTAAACCATCTGGAAACTTGCCACACCATGGCGCCAGAGCCAAATGGAGTGGGATGGGGAAGTCAGACACATCGTGTGTGTGTTGGGGGGGGAGGATTTATCCAACAGAAATTAATCAGAGCCGCTTGCTCCTCACTAAAGAAGTTAGTCAACACACGGTATAAGTCAGACACAGATCTAAATGAGATCGGAGGATCTTGCTGGAGATCTCTGAGTAAGGGAGGGACAGAGCTGGGTTTGAACCCTCAGCCATGTGATCAGGGGTCTGGGTGTTGTTTACTGTCCGATATCACTTCTCAAGCAGGAGTTCAATGAATGCACATGCCAGGTGTAACCATTCTTTGAAATCAAGTTAAAAACAAACAAACAAACAAAAACCCAGCAGCTTGACATAGAGGAAAGGACTTGGTCAACAGTCAGAGTTGGCCTCCTGTTTGTGTTCTGTGCCATCCTTCAGGGATGCTTATTCAGCATTCACTCAGGTGTTTTGGGGACAAATTCTGCAGTGTCACCCCCTAAACACATCAGCAGCAGAGATTTAAACTCTCTGTAGATGCTAGCTGAAGATCTGTTGCAGGAATGAATGAATATTTCCTATCCTTAAGAGATGTATTTCCCGTCCCTGACCTGCACCCCATTCTAGAACTTCATTCATTAACAAGCTGTCAATGCACACACATCTGATTTGTCCCAATCATTTATATCAAGGAGGCATGGAGTGAGGAAAGGGGAGACTCTTGTGGTGCTGGGATCAAGCTCAGAGCCCAGTGCTCTCTGGGCAGGCAGTGACCCCCCCCCAGGAAGCGTTTACCTGCTGAATCACATCCTGTGCAGTGCTGACACGTGGGGCTTTGATGACAGTTCGAGGTTGCTCTGGAGAGACATCATGCACTTGGACAAAGAAACTCTCCTCTTCTGAGCTCAAGATCACCTCTCTGTCATACTGGAAAATGCTTTTCTCTTCGAGGGTCTACATTTTTAAAGTGAAAATACACGAGGAATTGGTAAGATGATTCAGCAGACAGAAAAACAGTTCTAGCAAAACTTTTGAGTTGTATCTTGGTGATGTGGAAAACATCTCGGTAATTAATACTTTAGTTACTCTTTCGTATGTACACTGCTGCAAAGATGAATCTGCTTCTGAGAGGAAGAAAGACTCGATTTCTGTTGATGTTGACTCACATGTAGGCTTTAGAGTAAACCAGTTTATAGGTGCCTACTAGTCATGGGTTTTGAGAGAAGAAATCAGCTACAAACTTTTAGAAAGGAAATATACTGTTTTGTTCATTATTGAAATACAATACAAACACAGCTGTGTTGAAGAGAAGTCCGTTCCCCAAATACTGTTAATATTTAAGGAATTTTAATCATCGAAGCTGATGAGATAGATGGTTTAGCCGATAAAGGTGCTTTACCTGTGAGCCTGGCGGTGTGTTCAATCTTAGGCTGCAAATGTGGAAGGAGAGAGGCCACTGCACAGAGTTGCCCTCTGACTTCTACCCACACGCTATGGCACACATGCCCCCCCACCACGCTTTAAAGTTACAAAAGAGAAATTCTAGCCATATGAAATATGATCATGGGATACTCATCCAGGTGGAATGAGAAAAACCCACAGGGAAAGGTTAAATCAGTGGCGGCAGGTAAGCCACTCTTCAGTGAATATTGATAGACTTCCCAGTAAAATGGGGATTATTATCTGAGTAATTGAATTTGAGGGAATTTTAGTGAAGTCTAATTTGCCTCTCTCTTATATGTAACATCATTTTAAAAGGTTTACATCTTTGTGTATATGAGTGTGAGCCTGCCTATATGCATGTGCACCGCATGAGTGCAGGAACCTTTGAGGTCAGAAGAGGATGTTAGATCCCCTGGCCCTGGGGTTACAGGTGGTTATAAACCACTGTGTGGGTCAAGGGAACTGAACTTGCATCTTCTTCAAGAGTAGTGTATTCTTTTAACTGCTGAGTCATCTCTTCAGCCTTCATTTTTATTTTATTAAAAAAATCAAACGGGCTGGAAAGATAGCAGTTAAAGAGTACAGGCTGCTCTCCTAGAAGACTTGGGTTTGATGATCGCTCTCAGCCAGTGTAACTCCATTTCCAGGAGACACAATGATGTCTTCTGGTTTTCATAAGCACCAGGCATGCATTTGGTCCACAGATACATGTATAGGCAAAACAGCCATATGCAAACAATAAAGTTTTTCCCATAGTAGAGAAAATGATAAAACCAATTTTCTATTCTCACCTTTGCCTTTTATATCACCTCATTCTCGTAAACAAACAAATGAGCAAATAGGTCTGTAAACATAATCTCACTGTTGTTGTAATGTATCCTTGTATAATCTGCCATTGATACATTAGTGTATTTCCCAATGTGTGAATAGATATACACAAAATCTTGGAACTGTGTGAATATGGTTGTAATTCTTTTACATGGCTTCTGTCCACTTACCGTCTCCTGTTTTCAAATGACAGTAGCTTAAGTTTATCTTCTACAAGAGAGTGACATGGAAAAAGAGATATGAAGGAAGTGGTAGGTGACCCTATCAGATGTCAAGACTTCACATAGAATATTCTATTCTTGAAATTCTTTTAACCTGATCTCCACACACAGGCTATTGAAACAATGCTAATTAACCAGAATTCAAGGTTTGCTGTCAATGGCCTGGAAGTTTCAACCGGTCCCATCATCTAGGATTGTTCCCATTGATGCTTGAGTCAGAATGGGAAACTGCCACCAGGTGGTGCCATATTGTAACCAAGACTAGAAAGGATCTCCCCCAGCCTTTTCAAAAATCCTGAAGTCACAACCCTACAGCTTACATGACTGGTGTTTCCAACCTTGCTCAAACAATGGAGGTGGAGGAGTGGAGGTATTGTCTGTCTATTTCTATTACGTAAAACATGATTGGTTCCCACCATTCTCCAACTTGTTTTTCTCCCCACTCATAGTTCTCGTTACATAACGTTACATGCGTCCTTACATTCAACGTTACGTAGTCCAACAATCCAAAAGTGATGTCGGGGGTAGTTCACATGACAGAATCTATTATCTAGCATTCTTCAGGGCAGGAAGAGAGGAGTGTGTGGCTGAGGAGACAGTAAAGTGCTTGCTGGAGAGCATGAGGATCTAAGCTCATATACCAGGACATAAGTGGAGAAGAAGCCACACACGTGTAGGGTCACATGCTTGCAATCCCAGCACTAGGGGGCAGAGACAGGCTGACTCCAGGTTTTGCTTGATTGTCAGTATAGCCTACCTGGTGAGATCTAAGTCCGAGAGACCTTGTCTCAAAGAAATCAGGGTAGATGGCTCCTGTACAGTACTTGTGGTGGTTCTCTGGCTTCCAATGCACAGGCACACATGTATACAACTACATGTGAACACACAAACACACAAAGAGGGAAAATTCTATGTTGTTCTAAAAAATTATTACATCATGAAGACATTGAAAATAATGAGTGTCTGACCTAATTCAACTCTATAAGTGATTTTGAAGGGTTGCCTTGTTTACTAACAGGACAGTCACTTAGGAACTGCTTTTTACAGATAGCTAAGTAATAAGGTGAAACAGTTATAAACAGGAAAAGCTTAGGGAGCTATTAAAGATGGCTTCAAACGTCTACCCGAGCCCCTGATGTTTGACCATAAGGCACCGTGTGGTCATTCTTTGCCTTCACACACCTGAAGGAAGAGGCGAGGACAATGACAGTGTTTCTTTGCTTGAAGAGTGGCCTTTCATGGTCTGAGGCAAGAGCTGGGAAGGAAGGTGGAAGCTCTGGGTCCCAGAAGAGAGGCTGGTGTTCTGTCTGGCTTGTAGGCTATGCTTATAGTGACTAACTAGAGTGAAAAAGGAAGGCCTGGGGAGGAAAAGTAGCTCAGCTTCTCAGTACTCATGTGCTACTGAGAGACATCTGACCAACCACACATCTACTATATAGGAAAGAGACTCGACCAGGGCCTCAGGGCATATTGGGTGCTTAATAAATATGTGTTGAATTAAATGATTGAATCGATTCAACTATTCATCACTTGATTTGTCATGAGGCCTGATGATAAATGTTGGAGCACTGGCTTTAAATCCCACATTACAAAGGGATAGTAAAGGAGTGGGCCCTCGCAAAGCAAACTGTTCCACAGACAAATTCAAGCAAAAGTCATTGGACATGGAATTGTTGCTTATTTTCCTCTCAAGGGGATAACCATGCAGAATCAACATACAAAAATGTTTACTAATTCCTGGGATCCAACGTGCTTCAGATTTTTCTGACTTTCAGATTTGGGACTCTTTACGCAGACTGTAAAAGCTGGATAGCCCCAGCTAAGCCAAAGCTTTATCAGACACTAAGAAGAGAGTCAACAGGTCCAGTGTTAGGCAGTGTGACAATTCCCTCATCTGAGCCTTTGCTTTGGTTTGAAAATATTAAGTGGAAAGTGCCACAAATAAATAATTCATAAGTTTTAAATTGTATGAGTGAAATAATGATAGTTCTTGCTATTCTGTTCTATTCTGGGGCAGTATGGGGGTATATGTGGTCATAAATCATCCTTTGTCCAGCATATCTCTATCAGACTCTATGGCCATCAGTCTTCGCTGTCTCAGTGATCGAGTCAACTGCTGTGGGATCATAGGGCCTGGATACCAGCGATTGTTTCTAGGTGAGGTTTCAGGCATCTACAGGGAAGGGCAGCCTAGGCCATTCCCACATGACTGCTAGTCTAAGATGACCCTTGCAACAACAGCTTCACACAAACAAATACAGCACTGGACCTATAGCTGAGGCACACAGGAATCCTCTAAGTTCCTGCTTCCTCTGTCTTACAAGGATGTTGCTTTTAGACTGAGTTTCCTTAGTTAACCATCTGAATATGTGCAGGAAAATTAACCATGTCTCCACATTCACTTGAGAAAAATAATCTAAACCATGTTGCAATAACAATTCAGGACTCAAAGAAGGTGTTCAGTGGTGAGCTGGCTGGTGACATACCGAGCAGCCACCAACCAGGCTCTGTCCAGGATGTACTTACTTCCTGTTGGGGCTTTAAGATAATCCTGCCTACATAGCCTTCTTCTGGGAACCAGCTGTTTAAAATCTGCACGATATCTTCCTCTGGGCCCACAGCTCTCTGGAATGGTTGTTTCCTGCATTCATTCTTTTCCTTAGATATAAAATGCTTCTCTTCCATCAGAAAATAGTCTGTGGCAGTAAGTTTGGTGTCTTGGTCAACCACCAAAATCTAAAGAAAAAAAAGCAAAGGCAGCATGAGGCACAGCCCTGAAGAGTGGCACAAAATGAACACTCATCTGTTTTCATGGTGTTCTGACAGGCTTGCTGTGCAATTTATAAGCAAAACCTACCCAGGAGTATTGCACAATTCTTTCTAGTTGTAATAATTCTTATATGTCCAAAAAGGATTATTTATGTTCACTCTGGCCAATGATATAATTTATTCATAATCTCCAGACAGCATAACTATTCTTCTCACTGCTGGAATGAGAGATCTTATTGAATTAAAACTTTAGGTTTCTATGGGCAGTGGTGGCGCACACCTTTAGTCCCAGCACTTGGGAGGCAGAGACAGGTGGATTTCTGAGTTCAAAGCCAGCCTGATCTACAGAGTGAGTTCCAGGACAGCCAGGGCTATACAGAGAAACCCTGTGTTGAAAAACAAAAACAAAAACAAAAAAAAACCCCAAAATCCAAAAAAACAAAAACAAACAAACAAACAAAACAAAAACAAACAAACAAACAAAGGAATATCTAATACAGTCTTGTTTTAGTAACTGGTGAGGCAGAGGCAGAAGAATCTCTGTGAGTTCAAAGCCAGCCTTGGTCTACCTAGTGAGTTCCAGGACAGTCAGAATTACATAGTGAGACCCTGTCTCAAAAAAAAAAAAAAAAAAAGAAAAAGAAAAAGAAAAACAAACAAACAAACAAAAAACCTTTAGGTTTCTCACTCTGTGGATTTGGTTCTTTGAAATCTCGTAATGAAGGATGGAGGCAAAGGACCCAGTAGTTTGCAAATACCATCACTATTTCTGACTGTGGAAATAACTGTCTTCTCATGGAAGGCTCATAAGGCTAATTTTTCTTCTGGAAATTCTCCTTTCAGTAGATCCTTGACATTGTGCCTAAAGGGTTTTTTCTTTATTGACTCTGGACTCTGCAAAATCAAATGGAGTGCTTAAGATAGAGCTTTGGAGTCAGTTAGACCTAAGCCTGAGATTCCTTTTATGACTTAATTTGTTTTGAGTTGAGGATATATCAGCGGTAGAGCACTTGCTTAGTGTACATGAGGCTGTAAAGATTTACTGCCTTTGGAGCATTGGAAGGAGAATTGGTGTTTCCATCTATAAAAATGGGAATGCTCATAACAATAATCTAATAGCTTTGGTTTATAATGGAGGCGTTATGTACAGTGTGAGACGTCGTGAACACTCAGCAAATACTAGCCCGTTTTTAGAATCTTACTAATGTTTTCTTTCTCAATCCCATTATATAGATTTGTGTTGCAGTGAAGTGATAGTGAAGACATCTTCTTTGTTTCCTTCTCCTGAGAGGTGGTTGTGTGATGTGAGCCAGTTGCTATCACCTGTCTTGGATTAACAAAAATACCCATCTCCCACTGTCTCACCAATGATGCAATGGCCATGGTTAACATTTCTCACTTTAATGAAAGTGGAAGCACAATTTAAGGTACTAAGGATGGTAGGAGCAGAACAATTCTCACAACTCTGACCCCTCTACCCGAGCCCTTGGTTTAAAGTAGACAGCAATTGCTACTAGGAATGCTAGTAATTTCATAGGGGCCAAGGCAAACTTTGTACCACTCACACATACTTGCTACTATAAAAATTATTCAAGATGATAAGTTTCCAGGAGTTCTGTTGGTACTGTCATCTCCTCAAGAGACTCAACATTACTTCTCCTCAGCACTGAGTAATCACTTATTTATTTGCATGGGGTGACAATATGGCGTTGCTTTCATTAATGGCTGTGGGAAGTGTCCCTGATTTTATAAAATCTTGGTAGTGATTTGACACTGAATTTATGGATTGATTGACTAAAAAGCAATCAAGGAAAAGAAAACCATCTGAAACCCTAAACTGTAGCTTCCGTTTGATTATATGTAAGAGCTAGACCTGAAGCAGTTTCCATGATGCTATTTAAGTCAGTAATAAAGTGCTGGGCAAACATTACACTGTTCATAGAGATGTGCCTTTAAATGAGAGAAATAGCTAATATTAATGTTATTATAGCAAGATTAATGCATATGCATGGCTGCTCAATTGGTTTCTAATCTGCTATGCATCATATTGCCCTTGCTACATTTCATCATATGCATTATCTTTGGAGGAAGATCCAGACCATTCCTCTTGGTTGATGTTCTCCCTTGTCTATCCTCAAAGAGAAGTAGTTCTAAAATGGGTTAAAGATGAAAGAGTGTGTGCAGATGTTAGGCCAGTGAATCAATAGAAATTCTTCTCCATGGCTAAGCTAGTTTGTTTAGTGGAGCCAAGAATATACTATTCTTAGGATTTCAAACAATCAAAAAGACCTATCATAGTAAAGATAGGATGATTGTAAATTTAAGGTAATCCTGGGAGAATCCTGACTCATAATAATAATAAAAGGTCTGTGATTGTGGCTAAGTGGTAGAGCACTTGCCTAGCACGTACAAAGCTGATGTTCAAGCCCCAACATGTAAAAATAAACAAACTATAGATAAGTAAATAAAAAATTTATCATCAACATAGACTTTTATGAATTTATGTGAATGTGTATACAAACATACATATTTATACACATACGTATATCCATACATTTTGGAGACTGACTTTCTTTAATCATGGATTCAGAGAACTTGCCTGTTGGAGAAGCTGCTTTGCCTTGGTGCCTTCATTTATAGTGAAAACAGCAAAGGGCTCTGGACCTGGGACACCATGCACCGTGACTTTGTGAGTCTGAGAACATTTCCTCTCTTCAGTAGTAAACATCTGTCAATGAGCATCACACGGTTTCTAGTGAATTCTATATAACATAGTAGTTTTAGGCTCTATTCAACACAAAATTTCTGGGACCCACTTGTAACTTGATGCAGAGCTGATGTGGTGGAAGAGACAATGCCACATCTTCCTCCACAGTCAAGAGGAAATTCAGCCACTAGAGTATCAACCTACTGAAACTACAGTGCTTCTTTTCAGCAAGAGTAGGGATTGGTATAATATGAAATGTGTGGTAGCATTCACTTTTAAAAGCTACTCAGGGGACATAGATGTGAAGCCAAGGTTTCTGTAGAGTGACACAAGGAAAGGGAGGGAGGAAGGAAGAAGGAGATCCAAGAATGAGATCAGCTGAGGTGAGGGAGAGGGAGGCCAGGGAAGAAGGCAGAGCTATTTGAGGTGGTGATAAAAGTGGTCAGAGAAAGTGCCTGTCCAGAGCTTGTGAACACAGAGGGAAACTAGACACAGTGTCACATCTGTTTTTAATTTATAGAGGAAGAATAATAGAATTAACTAGCAAATAGGGGCAGTGATCTTTGTTTAGATGGGTAAGCCCTGGTTCAGTCATTCTCAAAACTCACTAGTTGTGGGGTCTTAACTAGTAAGTTATTGCATATCTAAGGGCCAACATGTTAGCCATTTTTGTTGTTGTCATTTCCATAGCTTCCTAATTAGTGACTCACTGGCCACTCTGATGTACCCCAGGAGGGTCCACCTTTAATAAGAACTTAATTACCAAAGAGGCTGGCATGGTACTGCCAGAGGGATTTTCTTCCATCCTTCTACTGTTTATGAATAAGCTGGAGATTTCCAAGACTTCATTGTGGAGGTTCCGCAGCTGAAGATGTCGATATCCTGGAAGGATGCAGAATTGGGGAAACCTCTTAACAATGTGTGACTGAGATCTGCAAAGATCTCCATGGTGGTCAGTATATCCCCAAATGAGCAGTGGTTAGCAGTAGGCATGCCAGCAGGAACCTCTCACTGTAAGAGAGCTGTCCCCTGGGGATGTTACTGGACTGTCAATGAATAATTAACGCGTCCAATACTCTTTCTAATTTAGATTCAAATGAATAATCATTAAACTCAAACAACAACCAATAAGAAAACCTGATGATTTAGACACCAAGGCAGCTACTATCTCTGCATAACCAAAGGTTAATATTGGTTTTAAAAAAGTGTTCACCATTAAATATTTTTTATTTTTTATTACATAGTCACTTTACATACTGCTCACTGTCCCCTCATGGTCACGCCCTCCCACAATCCCTTCCCCATTCCCCCCTCCTTCTCCTCTGAGAGGGTGGGTCCCCCTCCCCCTCCCCCGGGTATCCTCGAATCCAGTCTCTGCGGGGCTAGCTCTTCCTCTCCCATTGAGTCAGCCCAGCTAGAAGAACATATCCCACATACAGGCAGCAGCTTTTGGCATAGCCTCTGCTCCAGTTGTTCCGGACCCACATGAAGATCAAGCTGCACATATGCTACATACATGCAAGAAGGCTTTTTTTTCCCACTTTAAAAAATTTACTTTATTAAATATTTTTAATAGCAAGATATTTTATGTAAATATAAAATACAATACTATGAAGCCACTGGAAGTGATAATGTAGTTGTATGGTCATTAATATAGGAAGTTGATCACTATACATATTAGAAATGGAAAACCAGGAAGTCAAAACATTAGGATTAGTAAGAAGCCTATTTGTTAGGTATGTATCTCATTGCTATATACACAGGCAGAGAAATAAAGCCTGGGACAGATGATATCTAAAGTGGTTAGACTGAGGAGTGGCATGATGCTCTTGAAATAACTGATTTAGTCTACTCTGTCTTTTCTCATACTTCTCTAGTAACTATAATGGCCTGAATTATGACCCCTCTTATTGATACATAGAGACCTACTTGCCCTCATACCTGAGAGTGTGACCACTGAGGTAGTTCCTTTGATGTCTAATGAGGTTAAAGTGATGCCATGAGGGTGGGTCCTAATTCAACAAGACTAATGTCCCCATAAGAAGAGGAAATTAAGAGATAACATGGTGGGTAGGCATATCAGACCAAGCCTGACAACCTGAGTTTGATCCCCAGGGCCCACGTGATAGAAGGAGAGAACTAACTCCTTTAAGCTGTCTTCTGACCTTCACAGGAACCCACCCACATATGCACATGGAATAAATAAATACAATTATTTTTCAAAGATAGAAGTACCAGACATGTACAAATGAGGATTATGTGACTCTACTTTAGAAAGCCAAACCAAGGAGAGAGGTCTTAGAGGAAATGAAACCTTCTGACATCTTGGTTTTGGCTTTCTAGCCTTCAAGACTGTGAGAAAATAAGTTTGGTTGTCGTATATTGTTCTGGACATTCTACCAAACACATATAGTGACCAGGGGATGCTTGCACAGGAAAAAGAGAACAGGAAATGAACCAAAAGTGGGAAAGTATAACATGTTTGCCGAACCCAGAGGATATCAGCTCGGGTATGGCTGGGAGGGTGGGGAACATGTATGTACAACTTGATACTCAGAATAGACCTGCACTCAGCATCACTGGAAGGACTTCAAAGGCAGAATCCTAGACTGTACCCAAGACCTACTGAATCAGTGTCTATACAGTATTACCAAGAGCTCCAGGAGGGTCTATGCACATCACAATTTGTGAGACAATACAAGGAACTGAAACTCCTGAGGACCACAGCCAAGCCAACCCATAAGCCAATGGTGCACGCCTTTGCCTTTCACCTAACACACACATTTCCAGTGCTGCTAGGCTTCCCATTCAGCTATGGCTCACTTAGCTGCTACTGTACCCCAGCTCTCTTTCCCTTCGTTTTTTATCTCCTTACTTGATTTTCTTCTTTAAAATGCCCCACCACCGGCACTGCAGATACTGTTTGCAACTTTTACTCTACCTCGTTTTAAAGCTCTGAGTGGAATGATTCTCTGAGCTGTTATCGCTGAGCTGTTGTTCTCCACAACTGCAAAACGAAGAAATACAAGATCCTCAAAGTGAACCCGGAAGAGAAACTGCTCATTCCACATGGGGTTCAGAGTGTTTCGATGGATGGGTTTTGTGCGGAAATGGCAGCTGTCCAGGGGCATGCCCAAGACGTCAACTTCAATGCATGGACTTCCGGTGCTGTTACTAGGACACACATTCTGACCAGAGATGATCTGAAGGGGAAAACAAATGATCAAGGTCACAGAAGATGAAAGAGAAGCAAAGAGACTGGTTCTCTTAGCCTCTGTCCACAGAGAATGCTACAGTGGATGAGGTGAGCGGTTAATAAAATGCTTATGCAAACCCAAGGGATTACTCAGGTAATCACGTAGCTAGAACCACCTGAAAACCCTATTTTGCTTACAGCATTCACTTGAACTGAATCTCTCAATGGTCAAAATTTGAAATATTATGAAAAAGAAGCACTGGAACAAAGCTACATTTCTTACAGATCACAAGAGAAGATCCTAGTCCGCATAAACACGAGTTGGCTATTTATATTCTATTTTAAGTGCCACAGGATTATATTTTACAACTACAAAATCTTCAATAGCTTTGGAAGAAGCCATGGAACACTGTTAACAGAAATTAATTCATAGCTCGATGAAAAAAACACACTAAATGAGGACCTGACACTCTTAGGTATGGGTTGAGGAGAACATTTATTGTACACATTAGGGAAGGAACAGCCAGAGGCATCTGGAATGGGCCAGACTGAACATGGCTGGCAGACTGAACCGGGTAGGGCAAAGGGGGAAGCCAGAAGCTAAGAGGCCATGAGAACTGGAACCAAGAGCCATGGCCAAGAGGCAAAATAGGGCAAAGGGATCTTGCAGACAAAATGGCTGGGTAATATAAGAATCAGAGAAGCTGGATGAAGGGAAGTCCAGCCCTGGGTAGGGGGCAGGATATGGCAGCCAGGACAACTTGTAACAGGTACTAGGCAATATTGAGAGAGGCTGGCAGACAGAGTCTGCTTTGATATGTTAATAGGCACCCCAGTTAGCTGGTTTCGGGTATTTCCTTGAGACTTAACACTAGCCTTCTATAAATGGATAAAACAAGTCTACCCTTGCTAAAATGCTCTGTTACAAAAGCTAGGCTGCTCTCCTAGCTTAGAGTGAAAGAGGAAGCAATTTGGATGATGGGGGAATGTTTGAACAGTTACCCCAGGGACTTGGATAGCTATGAGGATGCTTCCTTTGGGAAGAGAAAAATGAGATTTAAAGCCGAAAATAAGATATGACTCTTGTTCATTACTCTCTCCTATCTCCTGCCCTGATTTGTTTCCTCTGTTAGTTAAGGCTAGCAAACGAAGAAGGAAGCAGAGGTGACTAACAGCCTGAAGTTCTCTACTTTAGGCAGCAATTTGTAGAGTTTTGTCAATAACTCAGTGATGATTTAAGTAATTGGAAGCACAAGGTTAGACTGGAAGCAGGAAATATATCTCATTGTGTGTAGACACTGATGCCAGTCTGTCTGACCTAGGAAGGAGCTCAACATTTATGGGGCACCATTATGATTTTGGGTACTCCAGAAGACAAAATGACCACTATTAGTTTATGAGATAGGGCAGGAATCTCACAACTCCACCTGCTTGGGTCAGAAACATTGAGTCTGTGACAGCATACCTAACCTCAGCCACTGCTTTCTTGGAAGTATGAAATTATTGTAGGAACTAAACCTGCGTGATTTGAAACACGCAGATTCATTCTCATCCTCGGACCACAGGAGCGTACTCACAGTTAAAGAATAGATAGCAGGATCCATGGTGTCTAGGTCTCTTTCCAGTGGAGAAAACTTCTGGTACATAGGACAGCTTTTATCCCACAGGACAGGGGGCTTCAAAACATAACCACACCCACCATTTGCCTCAAACATTGCAGCGTTTAAATGTAAAGGAAGATCTGCAGAACAAACAAAGCCAAGATTACACATTATTTCATGAAGAACAGACAAACAGCCATTCACTGTGTGCTGGCCAGTTTTTGTCAACCTGACAGAAGTTAGAGTTGTTTAGGGAGAGAAACCTCAGTTGAGAAAATGTTTCCCTCAGATTGCCTGGAGGCAGCTCTGCAGGGCATTTTCTTTATAAGTGATTGATGTGGGAGGGCCTAGGCCTCCGTGGGACGTGCCACTTCTGAGCAGGTGGTTCTGAGTTGTGTAAGAAAGCTGACTGAGCAAGCCTGGGAAAGCATGCCAGTAAGCAGTGTTCCTCTATTGCTTCTGCTTCAGTTCTTGACTTGAGTTCCTGTCCTGACTTCCCTCAGTAAGGAGTAGGACCTGAGTTGTAAGCTGATGTAATCCATCCCCTCTGCTATCTGCTTTTGGTCAGGGTATTTTAGCACAGCAATAGAAACCCTGAGCCACTCTCCATAGACTGATGAATGTGAACCATGTGCCAGGTTGTATTAGGAATAAGAGAGGTACAGCAGATAAAACAAAAACAAAACAAAGCAAACAAACCACCCAGCACCATCACCACCACTACCATCATCACCACCATCAACCATCACCACTATACCACCACCAACAAAAACCACTTTGCTCACATCAACGAACATGCCCCATGTTCCAACTCTAAGCTAGGTCTGCCCCTTCTGAACTTCTGCATGTAAAACTTCACTACATCCAACAGAAACCTTGGCTACAATACCTCATTTTATCCTGAAGTTTGGAACAAAATCATTATCTTGGGAAAGACTCATTCCATTTCTTTTCATCTACAAATACCAAACCACGCACACCGTTTTATAGCCAATTCTTGCTATTTCAAAGGTAAGATAAAATCTTAACGATGCAAGGAAGAAAAACAGCATTTCCTTGAAATCTTAATTTCGGCCCATAATTATTTTTACCTCTTGTTTTGTTATAGCTAAATATGAAAAAAAAAGTCACTGCATATGATTCACATCATGTCCGCAGGCTCCTCAGCCATAAACTTTGGGAACCCTCACAAAGGCTTTGAATGCTTTGTCGCCAAATTTTATTTGGCACAATTTTTGATGAACGACTGTGTGTGCAGTTTCTGGACTCTTCCACCCTCACGTGCTCATCGGATGGCTCAATCTGTATAAATGTTGCTCAAAAGAGCAAAAGGTTTATGAGACACACCTGACTAATGTTCCTTCTTGTAGATTCCTTCCATGTGCCGAATGAACTTTGCTACATGAACCAACATCAAGGAAAAGTGTGCTAAGTGCCTTTGAACAACAAAGACTTGGCCCCTACTCTTGTATCTGTGTATAAAAAATTTCCCATGTGTCTGAAGTTGGCCAAGTGTATGTTCGGGGATTCCTGGAGAAGACGTATTAGGCACATCAAGCTCCTTGGGCTTTGGTCTCCTCTGTTGAATTAGTGTATAACACCCATCTGTCAGGTTCCTTCCAATTCTGATGTGACTGGCTTACAGAGCATGTGCTGTCCCTTCCCTGGCCACTCGGTGACATGAAACAGACACAGCTAGGATGACTGAAAGAATGAAGCCATCAAGCTTGATTGAGGTGATTAAATGTCAACTGGGTTTTACCCCCAATTTGAAAACAGCATTTCTAATCTTAAAATCCAAAATCCAATACTTTGTGAGCATTGATACAACACCACAATGTAAAAATCCCTTTCCGACCTCATGATAGGTTGTGATCAAAAGAGTCTATGAATATAGTTCTACAAATATTCCAAAAATTTGAAATCTGAAAAAAAAAAACCCAACCAACTAAACAGCAAAACTTCACATCCACAGACACTTCTAGTCTTAAGCATTTCAGATAAAGGCTGACCAACCAGCATTCTTACAACAGTAATAGTGCCTCATATTTAAAGGTGTCAACTTCACTCAAGTTTGGGGTCAGACATTCTTTACACCGTGCCTAGCCTAATTGCTTTTTAATGCTTTTTTTTTTAAGACCGGGTTACACTGTGTGTCTCAGGGGCCTGAAACTTGCTGTGTAGACTATGCTGGCCTTAAATATACAGGCTTCTGCTTCACAATGCTGGGGGATCTATCTGCCTGTCTCTGTCTCCAAGTGTGCAACTATTAGCTATCAACATCTTTAAAGCATCTTTTTTTTTTTTTTTAAGCTAAGATCCCATTTGGTACTCCAATATGTAAAACGGATCTCTGTGAAGCTGTTCAGTTCAAACTAAAGAGAGGCTCAAATATAGTCCTCCGCTGTCTTCAAGGGGCATTCTAGTGGTCACCTGCTGCTACAGCTACAGTTTGGAAAACTGTACCCAAATGAAAGGAAGTACATGAACCAGCACATCCTGATTGGCCTGTCTGAATCAATGCATACTAGAATAGATCAGACATACCATTACCTACATGGTCTCCCAGTCACTTAAAACACTGGTAGGCAGATACCACACTCAATAATAGTTAGCCTTGTATTTAGGATCTTGAAAAAAAAATCACTCTGAATTCTACAACTTTGATCCAATAAAGCATAATAAATGCTTTTTAGAAAGCATCTTTTTTTTTTTTTCCTAACTGGGGTTGTAATGCTTACATTCTTGTGGGTTCTGTATATGAAGCAAGATTCATTCTGACCTACAGAAAGAACTCAGATGGGCCGTTGCCAATGGTAACCACGGCTTTGCATATCAGCTTCAGGTTCACTGTCATTGAGCATGGACCTGCTGATCGCTTCTTGGAGTTCACAAGTCAGCTGGAAGCTTGAGAATAGACTATAGATGGTCCTAGTTCCACAGACACCCCTGGGAGGCACCAAGGTCCCCTGACATCTACAAAATGGCAAGGCAGATGAGCCCTGTGAGATAAGGATGCTAGCAAGACACTAGGAAAGGTCTTGGAAAATCAAGAACTTCTTAATCTGGAAATTACTTTGAACAACAGAAAAATGATTGTTTTGATATTGATTGTTCATCTGTCTGTTTGGATTCTCAAGTCACAGAGAAGCACTGGAAGATAGCTTGTTATGGTTTGAATGTCAAATGTTCCCCGGAGGCTCATATGTTTAAACACTTGTTCCTCAGCCTGCGGCCACCATTTAGAAAGGCTGTGGAAGCCTCAGGAGGTAGAGCTTTGCTGGAAGAAGTAGATCAATGGGATGGGCCTTCAGGTCTTATAGCCTAGGTCCATTCCGTGCCCCTTCTCTGATTCCTGACTGCGGATGCACTGTGATTAGCTGACCTCTGATTCTCCTGCCGTGCCTTCGCTGCTTTGATTAACTGTACCCTCTCACTAATGTGTCAGTGTGAAAAGTAACAGTTCTGGAACCCCACCCCCCACCCCCCAAAAAAAATCAAGAACCATAGGTTCACATTTCGGTGAGGTCAGTCAGGACAATCTGCTTCAGCTCGAGGCAACACGTACTTATTGATTATCTACTGTGTGCAAAGTCTTGAGGGAGGCTTTGGTCACAATTGCATAAGCAAAGGCCAGTCTTATAGACGGAAACATGGGCCCTGCATGAAGCTTGTGCCTTGTGCAGCAAGGGTGGATGTTTAAGGCTCGATGATTGGAACTGAGAGAGATTAGACGATAACACTTTCTGAGAGGCCAGGCTGTGCAGAGAACCTTTCAGATGATCCACACAACAGCTATCTGCCTCCCTTGAGTGGGGTAGCTCCAACAGGTGCTCCCAGCTTGATCAGGGGAGACTAAAGACTGCAGGGGTGGCTGGAAGGCTCTCTGAGGCTTAGTTTGTGTTGTAGATTGTGGAGTAGGCTCAGGAGTAGTAGCTTCTTCTACTCCTCTTAGCTAGGGCACCGGCTGCCATCAGTGGAGCCAGCCTGTCTGCACCAGTCCTGGCACTTCAGGAACAGGGCACATCCCAAGCCAAGCATCCTTATATTTCCTTGAGGAAACCACTGTGCTAGTTATTACAGTGTGCTTAAAAGACTTCAGTAGCATAAGAGTCCAGGAAGCCTTGGTCTCAGCGATACAGAGCAAGCCAGGGAGGTGAAGCCACAGGTCACTTGTGAAAGATTGAAAAGCAATGGAAAAGAAAAGCTTTACAACTCTGAAAGTATTTTGCCATTATTTCCATTTATGAGTCCAAATCATACTGTTTTTAACAGCTTATCAAACACCCTTAAGGAGAGTTCACACTCTCTCAGTGCTTCCTTCTGGGATGGGAGCTCTACAAGCTGCCTTTCCATCTATACCGTTCTTAGGCAATCTAAACTAAAAATAGTAAATATGATAAGGGCAAAACAAAGTACGGAAGATATCGCTGAGCAGGTGTGTTTAGTGTCAGCTGCCATTGACACCAGTGCCAGGCACCTCGCTGTCCCAGAGCTAAGAGCTGTGGTCTGATCTCAGCTGGAGGCAGGGCACACAGTTGTTTGGCACAGGTTCAGATACAGATCGTGTGAGATAAATGGCGGGAGCTCCTGGCATCTCTGCTGTTCAAAGGGAAGACAAGACTTTGCATGAGCTTCTAGGAAACATCCCTCATTTTCTAAGGTATGTGGAAACAAATGCCTTATTCCTCAAGCTTCCAGAGAACCTGAACTTATCATTGTAAGACGCTCTGCAGCTTTGGGCAAGCCATGCATCTGAATAGTGTTTAAACTAACACCACTACTTTTTCCCCTTTGAGAAGAGCTCTCTATGTAGCCCAAGTTGACCTTGGACTTGGCAGCCTCTTCCTTCCATCTCTGGACCGCTGGAATTCAAGGGAGGCACAGTGACACCCTAGTCACTGGCTGCTACTTTCTGACTTGCAAGAAGAAGCAGTTAATAAGTGAAGCTTAGAAATTCCTGGCTCCATAGAGCTTTAAAATTCAGCTGGATAAACTTCACTCAAGAGCAGTTTATGTTTAACAAGTGCCCTTAAGGGAGGCATTATCCATCTTTCTTTTCTATCACTCCAAAACACCAGGAGAACAATTCCTACAAGCTTCTTTCTTTTCTGTCCTATGTTCTCACCCCCTACCCCCCCACATACTCATGTCCCTGTCTGGACTGTCCTCCAACCCCTCTCTTTCCTAAGAAAACAAGTATTGACGGAACTGCATTTACTGCACTTGGTAAGATACAGAAAGAGGTGAGGACGCAGGCTCCTTACCATCCGTCTGGTAGTTTAGAGCTACAAGCTGTATCCCATGGAGCCAGAACATGAGGGGGTTGGGATTGGAGGAGTCGATTCTGGTCGCTGCCGGGTAGGTCCTCAGCAGCTGACAAGCCGTGTGCTGGATCAGTTTCTGAGAATACCTGCGACATAGACGTTTGGCGGCATTTTCATTCAGTGACGAGATATGATAGCATTTAGGAGTTCTAATGATAGCGCTGAGGGATGTGCTTGGGCTGAGTGGAGAAGATTCCTCCCAGGTTTGTCGAATTCCTTCACAGGAACCTAAACCCGGCAAAAGATCAGCCTCTGATTAATGTCAAACCTTACAACATATTAAGAGATCACTCTCAGCTGCACATCAGATACACAGTTGCAACAAGGAAACAGAGCCAAGTATATCCTGAATGTGACTTGTGAGTTAGTTTGCTACCTTTAAACATGGTGGCTTTTAAATTGACGGTAGCAAGCTGGGGTGTGGCTCAGTGGAAGGGTACATGCCCACCAGGCACAAGGTTTTGGATTCAACCACCAGTACTAAACTAAGTAATAATGTGAGGATAGTAACCCCAATTTAAGTTAGACGTCTATAAGTCCTTTTGCCTCAAGACTTCATTGTCCTGTGGGTAGTCTTTACAAATACAAAGTCTGTATACAACCCACAACGAGAAACAAAACCCCATATATTCTATCAGTGACCAAGTGGTTAGATATCCATACAAAGGAATGTAACACAGGCATGCAGGAGGATAAGGCAGGAAGGCAGACAAATGCATAGTCTGGTGTGTGACAACTGAGAGTTCCTGTGTTTGATTACATCCCATTTGGATTTTCTTTAAAGTAATTTCTTTTCCTTGAACACATTACAGTGAATTCTCCAGTGGTCCACTCTGAGAAACAACAACACGACACTGAGAATGGAAAGGAATTGTATTCATCTTGTGCATCAGCTGGACTTTTAACTGGGAGAATTTATTACTTTTACAATGAGAAGTAATTATAAGTAAAATGATGTATCCTGTAGATTCAGGATGCTGTTCCAGAAACCACTAGAACAGTTGAAGGTGCTTCCAATTTTGCTTTTGAGGCAAACAATGTGAGAACATCATCAGTAAAAATGCTATTTGCAGTGAGTTCAAAGAATAAATTAACAATTGAAAAATATTTATGCTGTACTTGGATAGTATAAACATCTATGAAAGTAAAGGTGGATTTCAAAATTCAGAGGAAGTGGCTAGACAGCAAAATATCTGAGTCATCTAGCATGCAGGATCAAGCAAAGATATTGAGAGAAGGTAACGTTACTTTTTCCAGATGTTCTGTTAAATGACGCTGTCTCCCCTGGGCTCATTCTGCCAGGATTGTTGCCAAAAATGGACTTCCTGCTTTTCCTTTCTTTCCCTCTGCTAGAGCCAGATGAATTTAGAGTTGACAGGCCTGTTCTCATAAAATGAAAATAAATAAGCCAAAAGCTACAGGCAAGAGAGCTCAACATTTTCCAACCTCATTAATGTTTATAGTGAAGTCCTACCATTTCCTTGTTACACAGCACAGAAGACCCATTACACTTTAACATGGTTGATAATAGTATTGTAGGCAATTATAGCCAAGTTGATTTAATCTCTAGACAAATGCAACAAACATTGCATAGCTATTAAAGAATAATCTCCAAATTACAGAACAACACACACACACACACACACACACACACACACACACACACATATACTTCTAGTGAACTGTGTGCCTGAGTTTTAAAATTGCACATATAGAATATGCTGCAGTTAATATTTATTTCCTAGAGGCTAACTTGGGGAGATGAAAAAAAATCATTTTGAGCCTGGGTAAGGTATTATCCATATTATAAGTCTTCTGGCATTCTTTGTTGAAGCCTCGTGGACTTTCACCATCCACATTAGCATGTCCACTATTGTTGTTGTTCAGCTAGTGTTTATGGGTGTAGCTCCTGACATTTCTAGAAAACAGTCTCACAGCAAACTCCCTGATCCTCTGGCTGTTACAGTCTTTCTGCCGCTCCTCCCCAATGTTCTCTGAGCCTTAGGTGCAGGAGTTGTTTTGTAGATGTATCCTTTGGGACTGGGCTCCACAACTCTGCATTCTGATTGGCTTTGGTTTTCTGTAATGGTAAAGTAAGAAATGCTGAGAGAGGGGGAGAAATAGTCATCCTCAGGGAAGAGCACACCGATTGGTTGTCTAATACCAAATGGGCATCTCTCATATGCAGTGTATATTGTATGCAAGTAACAACATAAAGACTCAGCAGGCTGTACTATGCATTAAGGAATCCATATAAACGATTAATGAGGGCTGGAGAGATGGCTCTGTGGTTAAGAGCACTGACTGCTCTTCCAGAGGTCCAGAGTTCAATTCCCAGCAACCACATGGAGGCTTACAACCATCTGTAATGGGATCCAATACCCTCTGCTGTGTGTCTGAAGACAGCTACAGTGTACTCATACACATGAAATAAATAAATCTTCAAAAAACAATTAGTGAAAATTGTTATATATACGTGAAAAATATATTAACAATTAATAAAAATTGTTTTATACATATATATGAAAAATATATAAAAAAATTAATGGAAAAAAAAAACAGGCCATGAGTTTGAAAGAGAAATAAGGAGTATATATGGGAGGGTTTGGAGGGAAAAATGGGAAGAAGAAAATGATATAATTATAATCTCAAAAAATTAAAGAAATAATTTTAAAAACTTCTTCTGACATGATCTTTGACCAAACCTTCTGCTTTTTTCTTATCTAAAAAGTAGTTGTGATTAAAGGAGCTTACTCTTAGGATCAGTGTGAGGAGTCAATGGAAAATACATAGTGATGATGATGTTTTTGTGACTTTTCTTTCTCACTCCTGGTCCATTCAGTCCCTGGATCCTTTATGCCAGGCACAGTGCCCAGTGCGTAGCAGGAATTTAGTACATATTTGTTGAATGAGAGAATGAATGCACACCAACCACACAGACCCAGCTCTAGTTTAAGAAGAGTGACTTAAAGGCTCTCAGGAGGCCATCACCACTATTGTCTATAGTTGTTTCATTGGAGAATAACTCATTAGGCTGCAGCAGTTTGGGAGATCTTCAGAAAATGGTAACCCTTGTAAGAACATTGGCAGAGAAAGGACAGAGATGTGTTTGAAATCACAAATGAGTATATCTGACACTGCTGAGCTGACCAAGAACCAGAGACTAAATAGCTCAAGGATAAGGACAAGTCAAATACTATTGGTTTCATAAAAAAAAAAAAAAGTAGTGATGAAATGACTCCTCATGAAGGTCTACTATGGTGTCTAATTCAGCCATCACGAGAGAGGCTTCCTTCTGCAGAAGATGGGAACAAATATAGATCCACAGACAGACATTACACACAGAGACACTTTGGAACAGAGCTCAGAGAAACCTGTGAAAGAGGAGGCAGGGGGAGTGTAAGAGCCAGAGGGGATGGAGGGCACCAGGAGAGCAAGGCCATCTGCACCCACAGAGACTGAAGCACCAAGCACAGAGCTTGCACAGGTTCATGCCAGGTCCCCTGTGTATATATTACAGCTTCCAGTTTAGTGTTTTTATGGGACTCTTGAGTGTGTGAACAAGTGGGGCTCTGACTCTCGTGCCTTCTCTTTTCATTCTTTTGATTTTCCCTGTTCAACTTTAAAGCGATTTTTTTGTTTTACCATACTATATCCTGCCTCAGCCTCTGAAGCAGCTGGACTGTACGCCTGTGCTTCTGGGACTAGACTAGATAATGCTGAAAGGTGAGACTCACTGAAACTGATAATGTAACTTAATAATTTAACAAACACAAAACCAAAAGGTAACAACATCTTGTATTTTCTTTATGTACACCAAAATTATAATAACAGTTAATTTTTAGAAGGTATTATGACAGTGACTCCAAAGAAATACTTTCAGTTATTCTGAGAAAGAACATTAAATTATACACAGAGTAGAGAAACTTCAATTGCTAAGAAACAGCACGTAAAGAGTATGTGCTGTGTTGGGTCAGAGGGATGGCTTGTGATCAAGGGAGCTTACTGTTCCTGTGGGGGACCTGAGTTCAGTTCCCAATGCCCATATCAGATGGCTCACAATAGCTTGTAGCTCTCATCTCCTAGAACATGTATCATTCACACACATGCACACACACACACACACACACACACACACAAACACACACACACTTTAATCTGAGCACTCAAGAGTTGTTCCAAGACAGCCAAGGTAAGATAGATAGATAGATACATACATAGATGATAGATAGATAGATAGATAGATAGATAGATAGATAGATAGATAAAATCTGTTTTAAAAAGATATATTTTGTAAATGTTTTAAAACAATATACTAGAAATAATAGCCAGGTATGTGAGGTGGTGCACATGTTAGAGACAGGTGGTTCTCTGTGCATTTGTGGCCTGCCTGGTCTACGTAGTTGAAGGACATCCAAAACTATACAACTAATCAAGAGACTCAAAAACAAAACAAACAGAAAACAGAACAACTACATATGTATCCTGCACTTCAAGTCAGGGGTTGGGCCAAGTGGCCTTCAACCCTATCACAAGTCTCTATCTGGTATAACTTTATCTTTCCCACTGAACTGAAATATCTCTGGGAACTTGTGCTTCTGGTTTATTCAATCCTTGAGAAAAGGCAAAGCCAGTTGAATGTCTTTTGTTTTTATAGTGTTACCTGTATTTATAAGGAATGAAAGGTGAAGCAATAATGATTTTTTTTTTGAGACAGGGTCTTACTCGATAGTTCAGGCTGGCTTGGACTTCATTATATTAGACCCTATTGGCTTCAATCTAGTGGCAAATCTCTTGGCTCTGCCACCTGAGTGCTGGGATTCTAGGCTTGTGTTATTCTTGACCAATATGGCCCCCACACTTGATCTGATGCCGACAGGCTAACTTTCTTCTATATAATGAAATAAGCATCACTAGGTATTAGTTAAATATGACCATGGTGAACTTACTTGTGTGGCATAAATCATGCCCTGTGAAACTAAAAAGCTTAAAAATGTACACATATGTATGTTTGCCTACTTGTGTATACGTGCAATATATGAATACCTGGTGCTCAGAGACACTAACAGAGGGCATTGGATCTCCTAGACCTGAAGCTAGAAGTGGTTGTGAGCTATCTAATGTGGGTTCTGGGAACCAAACCTGGATCCCGTGAAAGAGCAGCAAGTGCTTGCTCTTAGCTGCCGAGCCGTCTCTAACCACTAAATCTAAGTGCTACCTTCCTGTATGTTTTTGAAATACTTGCTGCATATTCATTCATATCCTCTTCAATAGGATTTACTAGCAGAAGAGCAGTAGCAGCTGCCAAAAGTTTTATAGTTTCTGGAAGAAAACTTAAAATTAAGAAAATTTTATGATTTTTTTTCATATGGCGTGTAAGACGGCCACTATTATTTTAAAACCTAAATCTCCAGTATTATATAAGATAGTTGCTGAATATCTCTGTCCTCTTTGCCAGGAGCAGTGTGAGAAGTGTTGCTTGCCAGGGCTGGAGCTCAGTACACCTCGAGAAGAGGTTTGGCATCCTGACTCCTCTGTCCAGGGCAACTTTATGTGCCTTTTTAATCGACATTCAGAAGGATCCTCCAAACTGAGCTCCTTCCCCTCCTCAGAGATCCTGGGTACAACAGGTCTTTCTGTTTTGTTTATTTGTATGAGAAGATTAATTTTTCTGACTTCTATGTTTTTATTTATCCTTTTTTTCACTCGTGGTTCCCATTCATGGGGCAAACAGTTGAGTTGAACTCATCCTGATGAGGAAGGCAGAGTAAACGCAGTTCAGAGAGGGACTTTGGAGAGAGACAGGCTTCAGATTCATAGATCTATCATTTACTAAATGAACTGAATAATTTTTTCACCACATTAGGTCTATTGTGTTTTCAGAAATGGCCAAGTGGAAAAATTTCCTCCCCTTCCACAACTCCTATCCTTATGGTTTGGGCAAAGCCTCAAGCCCACAGCTCAGGAATGGGGCTATGTAATCCAGGCTGTCCTTGAACATGTGGAGATCCTCCCAGCACCAGACATTCAGAATACTGCAGTCCTCCAGTTAGAGGGGTTGGTTAAGGTTTGGGAAAATAAGTCAGTGAGAAACAGCATCACTTCTGCTGGAGGTTCTGAAGAAATCGCAGGTTGAACCTGAGTCTGGAAGCCTCTGATGGTGGCTTGCTCCAGCTGCCTCCCAACACAATGGCTGGCAAGAGAATGACTGAGAGAGGAAAGGCATATGCCTGAATGGATGTGCTGGAGGCTGGGCATCTGCATGCTACAGTTCTTTTTTTTAAGTACATCAGCAACCAAATATCTTGCTTTGCTCAAGTCAATTTCCGAAGTTTTCAAATAAGACTATTTATATATATGCTCTGAAATCTTGGGGGGGGGGAATTTCTAGATGTGCTTCAGAATCTGTTTTATTTAAGAATGGGTAAGAGGGATCTGGAAAGATGGCTCATCAGTGTAGAGGACTTGCTTTTCTTGCAGAAGACCTGAGTTCAGTTCCCAGCATCCACACGGTGGCTCACAGCTGTCCATAACTCCAGTTCCAAGGGATCCAATGCACTCTTCTGATGTCTGAAGGCACTAGACACACACATGATGCACATATATCCACACAGACAAAACACTCATGCAATAAAAACAAACAAGCAAACAAACAAAATTTTTAAAAAAATACAAGTGGAAATTCATTAACCTTGGAGAATTATTATGAAAAGTCAGAGATCATCCATGGATATTATTTGTTTCAGTCACACAATTAGGTTATTTTGGAGTATTCGAAATACTCCATTAGACAAATAGCACACTTTTATCCTTTGGCAACTTTAAATATTAGAGATGATATTGACTACTCTTACCTGGAAATTTTACTGCCTGGCAGTAGATGACGAGGTCAGAGAGCTCTGGTGCAATCTGCCTGCTTTCTTTTTTGTTCTGAGGAAGGTAAAACTCCTCTCCCAGTTCCATGTCATACACCTTTCAAGGAAAATGACACCATTTTACCAGAAGGTGGCGTCCTCTCACTCTGAATCCCCAAAGCACTTTCTCTATACCTCTCCTACATTGCTAGCATGCTTCTCCTTACTAAGTATTTCTTCACACTCATATCTCAAAAAAGGAAAAAAGACTGTGTCTAATTCATCCTTCATGTTTCTTAGGACAGAATGCGTTATCTTTCACATGGAGTAGTCTATACATATTTGTTGAATTAATAGAGGATTAATGATCCATATGCTTTGCTTCAAAAATTTGACACTGAACAGATTTTCGCAGTGTCTATAGGCTGTGAGCCACCTGGGGGCGAGGTTTGGGTATCTCATGTGTCTTTCAGGTCTCTGTGTTCTTACTAACACTTCATAATCTGGCTTCCTTTCATCTTCTTGGTGTGAATGACTTTTATGTTGTCCTCTTGGCTGGAATGCCCTGTTTCTGTACATTTGGGTAAATCTTCACTCTTAAAGAGCATCTTCCATGAAAGCTTGTCCTTGATCCTCTGACAATACAATGAGATCACAGTGGCTCAGTGGTTAAGAGCACTGACTGCTCTTCCAGAGGTCCTGAGTTCAATTCCCAGAAACCAGACAGTGGCTCACAACCATCTGTAATAGGATCTGATGCCCTCTTCTGGTGTGTCTGAGGGCAGCAGTGGTATACTCAGAAACATTGAATAAATAAAATCTTTAAAAGAAAGAAAAGCGATGTCCTACCTTTCCCTTATTGCCAGAGGAGTTGTCTGCTTTCTTTATTCTCTTGGGGACTTCTTCATTGTACTCAAACTGAAGCTTGTCAGCACATGATTTGTTCTCAGCTCTGTCTTCCAGAATATTGTCTGAAAATGAGTTACCAGGTGTCAGCGAGAAAGAACCAAATGCTTCCCTTCAGGGCTTTGTATGAGGATATCCAGCTACTTGTGTGTATCCACAAGACCGAGACACTGGCTACACGTTACCAAAATGATGGCTTGAAGCACAATTTTAAAACTTGGGTTATATATTTAACTTCATGGACTCATTTAGCAGTGGTTTTGGTACCATACAGATATACTCTAAATGAAAAAGTCCGTCTTGCACTGATAGACGTATCCTGTGTCAAGAGGCTGATGGCACACAGGTCTGGGAAGGATCTAATGGTTCAAGCACTTCTATGTGGTGCATTCGTGAGTTAACCAGCCTTCTTTTGAAATGAGGTTATTTGCTTCTTTTGACTCCAGAAACATCAAAGCCAATATTCATGGGAGAAGGCTTATTGTTATCCACAATGCAAAGTTTTTCCAATTTAAATTAATTGGAAAGTAAAGTTTTCATGACTCTTGTTTTTAAGTTATAATCTTAATGTAAATATTTCTAAGTATTATAGATAATCCTAATTTTTTTTTGCCATGTTTGACATCTCTATTCAGGACAAGTGTAAAAGTCTGAAAAGTGTGTCATGATTGTATTCTTTTAAAGTGAAAAGCAAGAGAGCTAATATCTCATTCCAGATTTACTATCTTTTTGGACCACAAATGCTTAGACCAAAATATCCTTATAGCAAATCAGGGCCATGCAGTGTACCAAGAGATCAATAATTTTATTTCATTTCTATTCACAGAAGTGTCACAACTTCATGCTAACCAGACCCAAAACATCAGAGACATAATGCAGACATCCATGCAGTTAAAATACTGGGTTCAAATGACATTTACCTTCCTGACTGTTAGGAACAGGGGAAGCAGTAAGGACATCTGCTACAGAGTAAGAGAAGCAGAAAGAAAATACAGGTAAGGAGAATTAAGTTGGAGTCAGATACATCAAATTAAGGCATGGAGCAAAGCACAGGTTACAACAGCTTAGATCACAAGGTGATGAGTCAGAAGGTGTCTTGGAGAACTAATATTTTGACTGTCATAGATCCAAGGACTAGCAATAAAGGAAGTGCAGCCAATCCTGATCTTTGGGTGGTGGAAGCAAAAATATTAGGAGTTCAAGGTAATATTTAACTACACTGAAAGGCCAGCCTGGGCTGTGTGAGACCTTGTATCAAAACAAAACATGAAAACCAAAAAAGCAAACATTGCTAATTCAAATCATGCTAAAAGCTGCCCAGTACTAGTCAGGACTCTATTATTCTTGCGACGGCTTTAATTAAACTCAGAGAGATGAAGAGATGCATTGCAACCACCATTGAAAACATACCATTGCTAAGGCATTTAATGGTTGCCTATGTAAGCCGTCATAGGACAAACTTCGCAAGGCATGCCATGACTTCAAGGCCTACTTGGAAGTTTGTTAGCCAGAAGCATCTTTCAAATGAAATGAGAAGTAGCCAAGACAGTGGACTTCAGCTGTCATAGATCACAGAGGTGTGTCTGTGTGTGCACGTACGTGTGTATGTGTGTGTGTGTGTGTGTGTGTGTGTGTGTGTAGGTATCATCAAACATTTGACAGAACTTTTTCATGACATATTAGAGAAACTTCTGGTTCATAGTGGTGACACGTCATTGTCCAAAGCCTCATGCACCATGGGAGTAGATCTTGGTAGGCTTTTGCTTTCAACAAATACTCCACCCAAACCTTGAACAATACATACGACTAATTTATAAATTCATTGGAGAGTAGAGTTAAATTTTACTTCCCTACACAAAACTAAATCAGAACGCTCTTTCTCTCCTGTGTTCATTTCACTATTTGCCAAATAAAAAAATACAGAAATGATAATTTAAAAAGCTCCCTTTCCTGCTCTCAACAGTACAAAAAAGCCCCAGGGTAATTTATGATGGAGAAAGAATTTATATTCTGGTGGACCGACTTCTTACAGGAGCGAGTAACATCTGGATTGACTGATTCCATCAGTGTAACTTTTCATTTATTCTCTGAGTTGATTTGTTTAGCTATGGGGGCATTTCCATGGGAGTGGACACGTCAATATAAAACTTTCCACATTCTCCTGATATTATGGGATTAGGATACTAATAACGTGTCATGACTCCATTCAAATTATTACCTCACAGCATTTCCAATCAAATAACTGGGCCTTTAACTGATGGCACTAGACAATCAACTATTGTGAAGGCTAAATATTAAGTCGTCATTGCTCAGCATTACGCATTAGGTCAGAATGAAGCTAGACCGTTACCAGTAATGAGGGCTCTGAGCTGAAACATGACTGGAAACAACCCTGAGTATGAGAAGCTACTATGTGGAGGTGGCTTAGTGGTCTTTACATCAGTGGGAAATGTTTACTAGTGTGGGAACAGCTACACAAGCATCGTGTGTGTGCCAAGGATCACAGGGCCTTTGTTAATAGAGGGCAAATGCTCTACCACTGAGCCAAACCCTCAGCCCACTATATAATGCTATATAGGAGATGGAATCAGGAAGACCAAGAGTTCCAGGCCAGCCAGGACTAAACAAAGAGACTCTGTTTCATTTTTTAAAATGTTTATCCAATTAGAAACCTTGGTGTTTTCTCATGGGGACACTGATGGCTTTTAGAGGCCACCAAAGTAAAAGCCAACTATCAGCAATGTTGCAGGAGAAAACATTGTGTAATCTCCGGCTAACGACACTAATTACATGCAAGGGGAGCACACAGACCCAATTTCTGACTTGAGAAGAATCCTTTACTAGTAACCTTTACCCATCATTCATGTTTTTCTCTTTGGCAGAGCTGGAAGGAAATGTCTTGTTGGGTTAGTAATCTGAGAACAGGAAGGAAGGAGAATGAGCCTCCTCTTTTTGGTGCCAGACCCCCAGAGTGACAGAATGACAGTAAGTGACACTGTCCCCTGCAGGTGGCATAGGAGAGACAGAGAGAGGCAAAGACAGACACAGAGAGAGACAGAGACAGACACAGAAAAAGACAGAGAGACAGAGACAGACAGAGACAAAGAGAGAGGATTTAGATACAGTCTGAAGCTCAAAGGCTGAAGGTGTGTTTTTCTGTTTTTATTCCACATCTTTCTTTACAAACTCATTTCTGGAATGACACCTCCATCCCACCCACCTCCCCTTGCTTCGTGTGCCACCCTTCTCTTCCTAGAGTGTGGCTGTGATACTTACCAGAACCCTGTTCTTCCTCTGCCCTCACTAAGCGTCTGGATTCTCAAACTCCTAGACATTGTTAAAATCATCTCTATTGCTTATCAATGGAGTTCCAGATTTGCTTGAACACTCCCTCGTTCACAGCAGTAGGCTCTGTGTCTCTTACCATCGGAAAGGGATTCGTAATCATAATCATATTCGTCCTCTTCATCCTCCTCTTCCTCGTTACTGGCAGGTGGCGGATTGGCATTCCCACCAGTGAAAGCCTGAGCTTGCATGGATGCTAACTGATGAGCCTGTGAGACAGCAATAATTAAAGACTGCACATGCAACCTACTGAGCTTCCACCCAAACCTTCAAAACTCTCACCTCCTGCTGACCACAGCTATAAAGGTGAATTGCCCCTTCCAGGTTCATTTGACAAAGAAGAAAGCATCTGAATTTAGTGTAAGACCGGCACTTGCTAGCGGCTTTGGCTACTCATTGGGGCCCACAGATAGCTAGAGCCAGTCAGTGTAGCATCTTGGATTTCATTTTATGACTGACTTCTTGGATTTTCCCCACTTTACTTGGAGTTACTCTGTGTTCCTTGGCATACAGGTATGACAATTTCTCAAGCAGAGTCTGTCTAACCTGTCGCCTATCCTAACCTGTCAAGTCTGAAGGAACAGAGATAAGTCATTGTTCCTAGCCTTTCCTTTTAAGTCACCTTAGATTTCCAGGACAACAGTACCTCATTGAACAGACTCCCACCGCACCCCAAATGAGGGTAGTTATTCACAACGGAGAGGCTGTTCCCTGATTAGGCAGTACTTGCCTAAGAATCTCATTCCTTCAGGGATAAAGACTTCTTTGGACCACCTGACAGGTTCAGGGCAAGAGACCTGTGCACACCTCTTGCCTTCCACTTAAAGCTAATGTTCTGCTGGTGCCCTGAAGATGGAGGTGATGTCATGGAGTTCCTCCATTTGGTCTTCTTCCAAGGGGTGGGGAACACTGAGTGGATCTCTTCTCATTGCTTTCCATCATTACAGGTGTTTCTAATTGGCACATAGGGGCCAGCGGTTGAGCGTAGTTTATTGTGGCTGCTGTAGCCCAGTTTTTTTAACTCTGAAAACTCTGGATACAGTTTTTTTTTTGAATGTCTGTCAGCACCTTTAAAGGAAGAACTTGAGAACTTTCAGAAATAATCACAAGGAACCTGTGTGTAATATCTGGATCCCTAGGCTCTTGGGAAAGTCCTGAAAGAGAAAATTTTGATGCTTGGAAAACTAGCATTGGTCCCAAGGGACAGAGTGAAACAGCTCATCAGCTTTAGAGCAGGAAGTCTCTGCTAAGAAACTTATTTTTTTTTTCTGTCTTAAAATAATATTGAAAGTCCTCTAACCTTGAGAACAATGCTAGAATCCCCGTGGACAAGCAGACCAGAAGAACAGTTGCTAGTTTAGAGAGATGTTATCAGAACTATAAATCAAAATAACAAAACAGGCTTAGAGATTTTAGGGAACCTGGGTCTGGACAGATGGCTCAGCAGTCAAAAGCACTTGCTTTTGCAAAAGATCTGGTTTTGATTCCTAGCATCCACGTGATGGATCACAGCTACTCATAACTCTAGTTCCAGGGGCTCTGATGCCCCAGGCATAGACGGACATGCAAGAGAAACACTCACATACAGAATATAAGTAAATATTAAACTATTTTTTTGAAAAGTAAGTTTAGCTCCAAGGGGGATTTGATGCTTCTGGCCTTTTCAGGTAACTTTGCCTACAATCATGTTGCACATGCACCCCCTTACAGATAATAAAAATAAATCATTAAAACAAAATTTGAGGAAACACATGTGTCAAAAACATATGATAGTGAGTCAAGTGATAGTTTTGAAAATAGGATGAATATACATAATTCTCGGAGATAGTACCAACATCTGTGAGACTATAAGAAAGCTGTCATTTCTCCTGGTAAAAAAGACATACATAGGTATTGCCTAAGCTACTTCCTTCTGTATTTATAGTCAGAGAAATTGCTAAATTCCAGTTGGAGGTTAATGAGAATAAAGATATGATCTTACAAGATGGCTCAGCAGATAAAAACACTTGTCACACAAACATGTCAACCTGAACTGGAATCTTAGAACTGAAGAATAAAGGAGAAAACTAACTCCTGAAGGTTGTTATTTGATCTCTCTCTCTCTCTCTCTCTCTCTCTCTCTCTCTCTCTCTCTCTCTCTCTCGCACACAGACACAGATAATAATTAAAAGAAAGTAAAGACGCAATTTGCATAAATTTGTTTTCATTTACATTCTTGGACTCTGCTGGATAGCTTTATACCAACTTGACATGAAGTCATTAGAGAAGAGGGAACTTCAGTTGAGAAAATGTCCCCAATAAATTGGCCTGTGAGCCTGTGAGCAAGGCAATGTTCTTGATCAAGGATTGATGTAGAAGGGCCTAGTTCACTATGGATGGTACCATCCTATGGTTGGTGGTCCTGGGTGTTATAAAAAATCAGGTTGAGCAAGCCATGAGGAGCAAACCAGTAAGCAGGACCCCTCCATGGCCTCTGCATTAGCTCTTGCCTCTAGGTTCCTGCTCTGCCTTCCTTTGAAGACGGATGGGCTGAGACCTGAATGTTGTAAGTTTGACTAAACCCTGCTCTCCAAAAACTACTTTGGTCATAGTGTTTTACCACAGTGATAGAAACCTAACGAAGATAGACTCCATGACTTGTAGCTGTGGACATCACCCATGTTATGAATTTTTGCTTGGTTTTTGAGACAGGGTTTCTCTGTATAGTCCTGGCTTTCCTGGAACTCAGAGATCCACCTGCCTCTGCCACCCAAGCGCTGGGATTAAAGGTGTGCACCACCATGCCCAGCCCCAAATTTTAATTTTAAAACATTTAGTAAAAATTAGAAATTTAATTAATTAATTAATTATTGTGCATTTGTGTGTGTCTGTGTGAGTCTCTCTGTATATGTGTGTATGCCACACTATGTGCATAATTCAAAGGGTAACTCTGGGAGTTGGTTTTCTCCTTCCACTGTATGGGTCCTGGGAACTGAACTCGGGCTGTCAAGCTTGATGGCATGTACTTTTTACATGCTGAATCATTAACCAGCCTGTATTCTCTAACTTTTAAAAATGTGGTTATATTATTTTTGTAATAAGAATGTACACATAGAGGAGATGCAGCCAGGGCTATGTCCACACCCAGGTACAATATTCTACAGTGCTGTCCACTTAGAATGTTCAGTGCTCACTGGCTAGGCTCAGAAGTTGAGGGAGCTTTGCGGGTGTTAATGGGCTAGCATGGAAAACTGAAGACTCAGCCACAAGATTCAAGGCCAGCCTGGGAACAACAGCCCAGAACACAGCTCCATGCAACCTCCTTAAACAGGATAAGGGGTCTTGTCTCCAGTGCAGGGTTTCTGACTGCATCTAGGACCTTTCTCCTTCTATTCCTTCTTTTCTTCCTTTCCTCTTCCCTTTCTTCCTCCCTCCCTCCTTTCTTCTCTCCCTCCATTCTTGCCTTCCTTTCCTCTTTAATCTCTCCCTCCCCTCTGTCCTTCCCCCTTCCCTCCTTCCTTTCATTAGAAAATATTGTAAGATTAGTGTCCAGTAGAACACTCAAAAGTCTCCTGTAGAGCAGGTGAGATGGCCCATCAGGTAGGGGTTCTTGCTTCAAAGCCTGGCACTTGAGTTTAACCCGAGGAGCCTACATGATGAAGGAGAGAACAGACTCCCTCAAGAGGTCCTCTGGTCTACACGAAGCTCACTTTCTTTCCCCCTTCTCTAAATTAATGTTAAATCTCTTTCATCCCAGAGACTAACAGTACACACAAGACCCATACAAGTTTAAGCCAGACAAAATCCCAGCACAGAGAAGGGGAAGCAGGCACCAAGTCTCACCCTTAACCAAGAAGCTATTTGTAACGGATACCTGCTGGGAGAGGGGAAATCATTTTCTTTTCAATAGAGTGGTACTGGATTTATCAACAACTTCAGGGCAGTCTACATGCTTAGAAGTAGTTGACAATTGTTTGTTTGTGTGTGTGTGTGTGTGTGGTTGGTATCAGTCTTTTTTTTTTTTAAGAGTAAAAAAAAATGTGAAATTGAATGGGTAGAGGATCTGGGAGGAGTTGGGGAGGGGAAAGTGTGAATTTTTTAAATTAAAAATGACAACCCCCCCAAACCCTGTTCCAGGTACAAGTGAACCCCAAAAGCAAGACTGTGTATCACTGTAGAGAAATGAGCACTCAAGCTAAGGTCAAGGAGCAGGAGTCAAGAGGTAAAGCACCCAGCAGAACACTGTGGAGAGTGAAGGAGTGTCACACTTTGCAGACAGGGGACAGTGCAGAAGGCCTACTGGCAACAGTGCTACACAGTGATGTGCTGAGGCCCTGAAGTCACACACACACGCACACACACTCACATATACATACACTCACTCATACACACACACACACACACACATGTACACAGGCACACTTTCATACAATGTACACACTCACTCCTACACACTCACATGCATACACAGGCACATGACTTACTCACACAATGTATATTCACACACACACACACATACACATATGAAGGCACATACGCGATGCACACTCAAGCATGTGCACATAATCACACACATGTACACAGACACCTGTACATACACACATACACAAGCATATATTCACATAATGCACACACATGCACACAGGAACATGTACACACACATACATATCCACATTCACTCAGAGACACATGCACACCTGTACACATACGTAGTCACATATATGAACACACATACACCCATATAGAACATGAACATACAGCATTACATGCGATAGTCAAGGAACAAGCAAGACAATAAACACAAATAGTCAAAGAACAAGGAGATTGGGCTCTCACTGTGTTTCCCAGGCTAAGCCCCTGTTCTTGGGCTGAAGTAATCATCCCTCCCAGCTTCCTTAGTAGCTACAATTACAGGCACACACCATGGATGCTCAATGGAGATGATATTTCAAATTCTTTTAAAATGATCTAATTAGATCTGCTCAGTTCTGGAGGCATACACCCTCTGTCCGCACCACTTCCATCTGTCCTAGCTCCAGCTGGCTCCTTACACTAATCTTTCCTGCCTGCCTTCCAAAGGCGATTGATTGTGCAACTCTCGGATTGAGGTTCTATGTGATTTTCAGTTGCAGAAGGTGCATTCCTGAGTCCAGAGACTCCAGGGATATGTAGGTTCAGGCACTTCTTAATTTAATTTAAAACAATTTTTCTATGTTAAGGTTTTGCCTGAATAGTTCTCTGTGTATTATGTATGTGCAGTGCCCTCAGAGGCCAGAACAGGGTGTCAGAGTCCCTGGGACTAGAGTCACAGCCGGTTGTGAGCTGCTGTGTAGCAGCTAGTAATGGAATCTGAGTTCTCTGGAAGAGCAGCCAGTGCTCTTAACTGCTGAGCCATCTCTTCATTGTCCCCTTGGGTACTTTTTAAAGCAATCCACTTCTGGACCTTTAGCATCTCTGTGTATGTGTCATTTAAACAATCAGGCTTGCCTGAAAACAAGAGGACAGCTGACTTCTCACCCGCCCTCCCTCCCTCCACCTTCTTCACCGTGTTTATTCTGTCTATACAGAGAGAAGTAACTCTCACCCACTAATCATTTCTACATGATGCTTGAGGCCAAGTGAAAGGGACACCTAAGAATGTGCAGAGGCTGAAAGAAAGTCCCGAGGAAGTAAAGGAGACATGGAAACACCATTGTATCTACCTAGAAGGTACTTGTGTACCTTCAAGGACACAGTCACTTCCTCCTTTTTTTCTCACCTTTTTCCTGCTTTCTGTCTATATTGAAGTAAAAATTCAAAATCAAGATGGTCTTCATAGGGGTGAGAATACAATGCTTATATGAATGAAAAAAAATCAGACTTTTTGAGACAGAAATTAAGTCTAGAAATAAGGCTGATTGCTTCAGCAGTGGAGTCTATTTTGGATATAATATTTGTAGGTATATAGATAGATATAAATAAATGATATAATAGGTATTATATCCTGTCAATGTTTCAACTTGTGATAAGATTTTTAATGTACTTAGAAATGTAGAGCGAGGCTTGGAGTACAACACTCAAGCGGCTGAGGCAGGAGGACTGCTATCAGTTGAAGATCAGCCAGGGTATCCAGAAAGACTTGTCTCAAAAAAAAAAAGATAAACCAATATAAAATTTATGAGAGGCTGGACATGGTAGCTCACACCTTTGGTAAGAGGATTGGAGTTCTGGGCCAGCCTGGGTCATTATAACAAGGCATCATCGTTTTAAAAACAGACAAAAAATATGAGAGATATATAGGTTTTCAAAAGCCTTGATGCTTAAGAAAAAAGACTTTGAAGCTACTTCCTGGAAGATCCTGAACCCGTCTGTATAGGCTGGAGCTTGAGCACAGAGCTCTTGCATGATGGAAGAGAAAAAGCCCTTTGTTGCCATGTGTTCATGATACACTGAGGTCTCAGGGCTGTTGCTGTTGGACCCCAGGCCCCAAGTGGTCTTCCTAAAGAGGACTATGTCACCTATTATGAGACTAGCAACCCTGATGGCTGGCTCCAGAGATAAGAGTCATGCATTATTCTGCTTAGAACAAATTAAAAACATAGAGGTACAGTCCACATGGGTACAATTTACCAAATTAAACTTTAGGTTAGTGGAGAAGAGAATCAATTAGTCTGTAAATTAGAAATACCCAAATCAAGTGTATTAGTTAAGGGATCTCAGTCTTCAAACCCTGGCTATAAAGCAAGTCATCTGGAAAGTCTAAATGACATGAACTTCCTTGTCCCCCAGCCCATGGCATATTCCTAACCTGCTTAGCCAGAGAGGAGTACCTTTTGTTTTAGGATGTCGACAGGTGTCTGGTGGGCCTTTAGCTTCTTGTTTTTAAGAAGAACTTTCCTTCTAAGCTGGTCAGGTGAGGGAAGCATTGGGTCATCTGAGAAATCGGTCTCGAATAAGAACTTAGCCACCAGCTTTTCTCCAAATACACTCTACAAAGTATAAAGGAAAGCACACCATCAATGCCTTCTACCTCTACTTGAAAAATACATTTATATTTCTTAAATATACTGGATATCTCAGCCTAGCTGAATTGTTTTAGAAATCCCAGGAAAAGGAACTAAAGAAGAGATTGTTTATTCTCCTGGCAGTTTCCCGCTGGAAGGAAGGGATGTGTTGAGGGCAAAGGGGAAGACCTAGGTCAGACTGGAGAGGGAGCCAGCTGTGGTGACTTAGGAAAGCATTCTGGAGTCTGATGTATTAAAGGGAAGCAAGCGGAGATCTGATGAGCAGCTGCGACTCTGTAAAACATGGTTTAATTTCCAGTAAATTCAAAAGCGTAGAGCATAGAAACCTTGAGACCAACAGAAGAGATGAAAGGCAACAGGGAGGGAGCATTTATCCCAACTATGGATGAAGAATAGATAGCATTTTCACAAGGACTTATGAACACAGGTCCTCAAAGCAGAATGCCTCTCTTTTTTTTTTTTTTTTTTTTATTTTTACTGTGTAAGTTTTTGGTTTTTTTTTTTTCAGACAGCAGGCAGTAATTTATTGAACAACAGATACCTTAAAATCAAGTGACTTCAGTTCATAAAAAGAACTACTTTGATTCTCCCTTGTATAAGAAAGGAAATTCCAATATCTTGACCCCTATATTTTATACTAATGGTAATAAATCAGGAAAGGCAGGATATATATCAGAAGAAGTAGGTAAGGTAGCTAACAGTCCCTATATGTCAGTTCAATAATCTGAATTATATGCAATGCACATACAATTTGAATTATATGCAATACACATGGTGTTCTGTGATTTTTAAAAGTCTCTTAATATAGTAACTGACTTTCTTTCTTTATTTATTTATTTATTTATTTATTTATTAATTTCTTTTTTTTTTTGAACATGAAATGCTTTTTTATAGCATGTTTTACAAGGGGAGGGGGTAAGAGGGTCCAGGTGGTGGAAAAGTACAAAATCTTCTTGGCCTGTGCCTTGAAACATGTCATGGTCTATATGGTACACTGCCTTGAATTATGATCTACCTGCTGTTCTTCAGAAGATATGGTACACTGCTTGAGTTATGGTCTCCCTGCTATTCTTAAGAAGACATGGTACTCTGCTTTGAGTCTATCTGCAGTTGCTAAGCAGGATCTTGCAGCTGCCAAGCTTCAGAGGACATTATGCAGGTGGGGAAAGGTAGGGGGTAAGGGTAAGGGCGAGGGTCCTGGCTTCTGGCATCTCCCCCTTCTCTGTTTAGTTAGAGAAGGCATCTTATGTTCAATCCCAACTATGTGAGTTTTGAATTTGGATGTCTAATTATGGGGGGTCTTAGACAAGTTCACAACCCCAAAACACTGATGTGAGACAAGTCACATCGATGGTCGAAGGCTTTAGGCTGTCGACGATGGGCAACGTCAAGGGACTCTGATGTGGGTGAAAGGAGGGTGAGAGCTCCCCTGCCTCCCCCTACGGTCGACCCCTAGACTTCCACGCCCTCCAGAAGGGTTCCTGGTATGCCTGGCTTTGCCCTCATTTCTCTCGCTAGAGAGCTTGGCCTCTTGATCACCACAACAAAAATTGGCTTTTTCCTAAACCAAGGCCACCCTTGATATGGCCGCTAACATTGGGGAGCCTTCCTTTATGACAATATTACACCCCAAACTGACAAATGGTTGGTAACTTGAACATATACAAGAGACTAGGATGGCTGTGAGTTAGCCCAATGACGGGATTATTGTAGGTCCACTTCCCAGGGGCCCACCCAATGCAGCCAAAAAGGAGTGCGTGGTGCTGGGAGTGGATGCAGCCTACATGGCCTAAGACAGAATGCCTCTCTTAAGGAGGTCATGGGTGGAGGGTAGACACAGGGGGATCACTTAAGATAAGGATAGAAAACATGGCAATTTTTATTTCTAGTTATTTTTAAATAAACAAGACCACCACCACCAACAACAAAACAAACAAAAAAGCCAACGTGTAGGCTAAGGCAATATGAAAATTCAAAGTTTTGTTGGTATTTATAGTGGAGCACATTCCCACGTTAGTGGTCTCTCCTTCCACAAGAACTGTATTTCTACAAACGCTTCTGTCATTGGAAAACGAGGGATGTCTTATGGAAATCTGCTCTTTAATCTGTTTGCATTACATTTCCCTCGTACAAGGGAGCTTACTGTTAGTAGAGAACATGTTCTGAATGGTCTAACTTGCTAAATCCCTATAATATAGTTTGGCTCACAACAATATGTGATTTTCCCTGAAACAGCTTTGTTTTTTTTCATGTACAACTGCCAGGTGACATCTGGCGTTCCTACTGGTAAGATCAGGAGTATTGGAGAAATAGTCTATCCATACCTCCTGAGGCTTCCTGGAAAGGGTCAGGAGACCAGAAAATAATACCTATATCCTTACAGACAAAAACAGAGACCGTTCCTAAAAAAATTCAAAGCTCTCTGAGTGTTGCCATTTTTTAGGTCTGTAGAACCCTAACAGTACATGCTTCATGGCGACAGTCCAGCTGCATTGTGGGCTACAACTGCCTCATGTAGATACCAATAACAACTAAAAGATAATAGTGTCTTAGATGAAGCTAACCTTGAAAATTTCTGCCATTTTTCGTTGTTGAGGCAATGAGCAATGGTTCTCAATGGATATGATGATTGGCAAGTCAGAGGTGACGAAGGCACTGCGATCGATGGCTTCCACCACTTCCTGTGAAACCCAAGCAGCTCATCAGAATCAGGTGTCTGTCAGCATCGTCAGGAGGCTGGTCCTCAGCCGTAAAGTGTGGCTTAACTGTTGCATCCAGCACATTCTGGATAAAAGTGGTTTTTAGCTTTTCAAAAGTACAGGCATCTCTCTAGATTCACGGGAAATTAATTCCAGGACCTCTACAGATACTGCAATCTATATGATGCTCAGATCTTACATAAAAATGGTATAATATTTACATATCATCTCCACACATCTATCTTCCCATGTACTTCAAATAATTGCTAGATACTTAGCATCCCCAGTGCAATGTGAACACATTGTTTCAAAATAATGACAAGGAAAAAAAATCTGTTCAAATTCACTATAGACACAATTTTACCCCACTTTTGGACCTATAGTTGTCTAGTTGAGTCCATGGATGTAGAACCCATGTCTAAGAGGGCCAAATGTATTTGTAGACTAAGCAAAAGACTAGGCTATTTCATATAAAGACATCAAACTATTCATATTGAGTCTTGTTCCTGTACTACAAGGAACAACTGTCACTATGTTAAACTGGAAAAAAATTAGTATATATTAAGAAAGAATAAGTAAAAGACATTGTTTTTGTTATAGTATGTGATATAATGAAGCCCAAGACAGATTGAAACAGTTAATATATTTGGAGCAAAAAAAGGTACACATCTTTTAATGTGTATCTATGCACATAGCCATTCACTAATATACAATGCAAGTGTTTTATGAATGATAAATAGAAAATGAGTTGAAGAAAAAGTATGTTTTAACTATTATCTCATATAACCCCATATAATAATATTCTTTCTGAGCCTGGCCATAGCTCAGAGAAAAACGATGTTACATAGCTTAAGACCCTCTGAGTGAGGAGTAACTGCATAGCTAAACTAATAAGCTTTGTAGATTATAAAATAATCTAATAAGGCCAGTCTTCCGGGAAGTCTATCTTCCCAGGTGGACTAGTACTCTCTGCTTTATAATGATGATTACTAAATTATCTCCTGACACATAATATTTTCCTTTGTCAGTAAAGACAGCAGGATTGATGACCTTTAATTTCTCTAGGAAGAAAACAGCCCTGTTTTTATTTATCATTATACCATGTGAAAATAAATAGCAACAACATCGTTATGTTCCAACATGAGGTAATGGTTATTAAATTTTTAGTTGAATAAGGATCTATTAAGAGCTCTGGATCAAATCTTAGAACAAAAATGAGCCAGTTGTTCATGCCGCTACGCACTGCAGAAATTCTGAAGGTCTTCCAGATCTAGTTTGAGAACTTCTGATTTAAGGTACAATTTAGTAGAGCACATAACTTAAATGAATATTATGTCTTGTGATTTGATGGGAAGCGTTACCTTGAAGGGGATCTTGGTTGTCAGTGTATGTCCATGATAAATAATGGGCATCCCATCATCTCCATCCCAGCAGTCCAGCTCTATGCTTCTGCATCCTTGCAAGAGGACCTGTGTGATCAATGAATGAATCCATCTCAGATGGGCACTGGGAGGTTAAAGCCTCAAACTGAACCATGCACACAGTTTACGTCAGTCAGCATTTGTGCTATTGATATTAAATAAAATATAGATATTTGTCATTTTGGTCAAAGGTCACAATTAATACGGGCTTAGGAATGGAGAGAATAAATCAAGGTAAGAAAACTGTTTACCAGAAATGAAGATTTTGGAAGGTAAAGTGGGTATAAGAACATGTCATTTTTCTTTTTAAAAGTGTCTTTCATTCTTTGACATGGAACATCTAAAAATTAGAGGCCATTCTCTCTGTGTCCCCCGAGACACAATTCCCCAGTCTCATTCCTCCCTAGTGCAGCAACAGAATACTAACTACAACTCCATGCCCTACCCCCAGATCTTCTGTGGATCCCACAAACCATCCCCTCCTAACCTCCTTCCCCTCACTGTTGGCTGTATCCTATCTCTCATCTCTAGCAGGCTACATCCAAAGGACAGATCATCCAGACAAAACTAAACAGAAAAATACTGGAGCTAACAAGTGTTACAAACTAAAAAGATATAACAGATATTTACAGAACACATCGCCCAAACAAAAGAATACAACTTCTACTCTGCACTTCGTGAGATATTCTTCAAAATTGCCTACATACTTGGACACAAAGCAAGTCTCAACGGATACAAGAAAACTGAAATAACTCCTTACATTCTATCAGACCACCATGTGTTAAAGCTGGATATTAACAACAGAAACAACAGAAAATTTAAAAATTAACAGAAACCAAACAACTATATACTGAATGAAAAATAGGCCAGGGCAGATAGAAAGAAATTAAAGACTTCCTAGAATTCAACTAAAATTAACACATAGCATACCCAAATTTATGGGAAGCAATGGGAGCGGTGCAAAGAAGAAAGTTCATATCACTAAGTGCCTACGTAAAAAAAATGGAGAGATCTCATTCATATTAGCAACTTAACAGCACACCTGAAAGCTCTAGAACAAAAAGAAGCACACCCAAGAGGAGTAGATGGCAGGAAACAATCAAACTGAGGGCTGAAATCAATAAAATACAAATAAAGAAAAAAATACAAAGAATCAATGAAACAGTTGGCTCTTTGGGGAAATCAACAAGATAGACAAACCTTTATCCAAACTAACCAAAAGTCAGTAAAGAATATCCAAATTAACAGAATCAGAGATGAGAAATGGGACATAACAACAGACACTGAGGAAAGCCAGAGAATCATAAGAGTATACTATACTTTAAAACCCTGAACGCCACCAAATTGGAAAAATCTAAAAGAAATGGATAATTTTCTCAATTTCTTCTAACAAAGCTAAATCTAAATCAGATAAACATTTTAAATAGACCTATATCCCCTAATGAAATAGAAACAGTCATTAAAAAAAGTCTCCCAACCAAGCCAAACCGAACCAACCAACCAAACAAAAACAAACAAACCAAAAAAGGCCCAGGGACAGATGGTTTTAAAGCAGAATTCTATCACTTTCAAAGAACTGCTAATACTAGTACTCCTCAAATTATTCCACAAAATAAAAACAGGAGGGAAATGATTTTTTGAGATCACAGTTACTGTGATATCCAAACAACATAAAGACTCAACAAATAAAGAGAACTGCAGACCAATTTCCCTTATGAACATGGATACAAAAGAACTCAATAAAATACTTGCAAGCCAAATCCAAGAACACATCACGAAGACCATCCACTGTGATCTAGTAGGTTTCATCTCAGAGATGCAAGGATGCAATTATGAAAATTAGTATATGTAATTCACTATATAAACAAACTGAAAGAAAAAAATTACATGACCATCTTTATTAGATGCAGAGAAGGCCTTTGATAAAATCCAACACCCTTCATGATAAAAGTCCTGAAGAGATTAAGGATACAAGGAACATACCTAAACATAATAAAGGTAATTTACAGCAGCCTATAGCTAACATCAAATTATGTACAGAGAAACTCAAAGCAACTCCACTAAAATCAGGAACAAGCAAAGGCTTGTTCTATTTGATACAATACTTGAAGTGTTAACTAGAACAATAAGACAACTGAAGAAAATCAAGTGGATACAAATTAGAAAGAAAGAAGTTAAAGTATCACTATTTGCAGATGATATGATAGTATACATAACTGACTCCAAAAATTTTGCCATGGAATTTATATAGCTGATAAACACCTTCAGCAAGGAGGCTGAATAAAAAATTACCCCCCCCAAAAAAGCCAGGCACTCTTCTACATACAAATGATAAATGTGTATCAAATGATGTTGTGTAAACTTTGCTCACCTATATTCTCTGGCTGGTTAAATAAAAGTGGCTGATGGCCAATTACTGGAGAGAATAGAGATGGGCGGGGCTTCAGTCCCCTGGCTGAGTGTGGCAGGTAGGGACCACAGGCAGAAAGGAGAGGGAGGAAAGAGAGAGAGGAAAGAAGATAGAGAGCCAGGAAATGGCCTGATGGTGCAAGTCCAGCACAGACAGGACGACTATTGGCAAGTAACTTTGGGAGCACAGCTGGAAAACAGCCAGTCTAGTGTAGAAAAATAATTTACGGGTAATCACCCAGTAATTGTGCTAAAGCTGATTAAATAAATCAATAGTACTCTGTCCCAATTATTGGGGGGCTGGCCAGGTCATAATAAGAACTAATAGAGTTACTAAAAATCCAACAACACTTCTCCATTGCTGGTGGGAGTGTGAATTTGTACAGACACTGTGGAAATCTATATGGAAGTTCCTCAGAAAGTTGTGAATCAATCTACCTCAAGACCCAGCTATACCACTCTTGGGCATATATCCAAAGAATGACTGTGAAAACAATTGCTCAACTATGTTCATTGCATCTTTATTCATAATGGCCAGAAACTTTGGGTATATACCCAAGAGATTTTGTGGGCAGACTGGGGATGGGTGGGGAAAGGAGGGGTGGGGGGAACATGTGGGCGAGGTGGGGTTGGAAAAGAGAGTGTGCGGAGAGATGTCGGCAATTGGGGATGCACTTGAGGAGTGATGTGGAAACCTAGTGCAGTGGAAACTTCATGGAAAGGATGAAGGGGATCCTAACAAGTTCTCCTAATAACGGGGGATATGAAGTCTGGCTGTCTCTTGTAGCTAGGCAAGGCTTCCATTTGCAGGATTAGGTAGCATTCAATTGAGCTCTTGGTAAAGGTGAGTCCTATGGAAATCCCCAAACCACCCAAGCTATCGCTAAGATAAAAGGTTGCTCTCTGCAAACTGACAGTGGGGTCCTATTGAGAAGGACAACACTCATTGAACATAGAGAAGTCAAGCTAGTGTCTAATAGAGCCCTCACCCCTATGTTCTAGTCTCTTTGGTGTGAGAAGGTACTCTGTAGGCTACTGAAAGAGAAACATGGATACTAACCTAGTCACAAAACCTTTGACCTACAATCTGTCCTGCCTGTAGAGTATGCTAGGATAATGGCACAGAGCTTGTAGGAGTAGTCAATCAGTGTCTGGTTTGACCTAAGGTCCACTCCACAAGAAGGAACCCACACTCAACATTGCTTGGATAGCCAAGAATCAGAGACTAGATAGTCCAGAGACTTAAGGTAAAACCAGACACCACTGGTTTTTAAAAAAATCAATAATTTTTTTCCTAATGATATTCTGCTATACTCATAGATCAGTGCCTTATCCAGTTATCATCGGAAAGACTTCCTCTGGCAGCAGACGGGAACAGATGAGAGACCCACAAGCAGACATTACATGGAGTGAGTGTCTAAACTGCAGGTCTCTATCAAGTCCTTTCCATCAGAGCTCAGGGAGTACTGTGGAAGAAGAGGCAGAAAGATTGTAAGATACATAGTCCTCTAAATCAACTAAGGAAGCCACATATGAGCTGACAGAGACTGAGGCAGCAGGAACAGCACCTACGAGGGGCTGCACCAGGTCCTATGGATGCATTATAGCTATTAGCTTAATATTTTGATGGGACTTCTGACTGTGAGAAAGAATGGGTTTCTGACCCTTGCGCCTGTTCTTAGGACTCTTTTCCCCAGTTAAGTTGCCGTGTCCAACATTGATATGATAGGTTTTGCTTCATCTTACTATATTTTATTTTGTCATGTTTGGTTGCTATCTCTTAGAAGCCTGTTCTTTTCTAATGAGAGATGAAAAGGGAGTAGATCTGGAGAGGAGGGGAAGTGGGGACGAACTTGGAGGAGCTGAATGAGGTGAAACCATAATCAGAATATATTGTATGAGAAAAGAATCTATTTTTAATAAAAGGAAAATGTAAAAAAAATGCAATTAGCATGATCTCTGTTTAAGGAAATGTCAATAGAGGTAAAGATGTTGAATTAAAGCCTTGACCCCTAAAAAGGTGACTAAACATTTAATAAATCAATATCCAATATTGATATGATCTCTTCCATTAAGACCCAAATTCTGCAATGAGAAAACATCTTTACTATCAAAATGTACCATGAAAGAATAGAAGCAAAGAATGGTCAAAGAGTTGTCTGGCTATCTAAGCCTGGAATCGCGTCTGGAGCAGAGACAGTAAATAGTCCATAAGCTCCTCTCTTCCCTAGGCATAGCAGGTATCAGTGGTCACTCACACACTGCCCCCAACCTCCAAGCTTTGACATATTATCTCTCAGCCTCTTCAGCACGCTGCTGCAAGAACTTGCCAGAGATGCAGACAAGACAGCATCTATTGGCTACCCTGGATCTTAGGGTGGAAGCAGGACTCTCAGTGCACTTTTGTGGACTGCAGCTTTGTAACATCTGTTTTGAGTAATCTCATCTTCCCTAGACTTGTCTGTAGACAATATTTAAAATTATCACACAATGAAAAGGTGACCCAGGTCAAGGATTTGATTGTCTGCAATTGAGCTGATACAGTGTGACTTGAGAGTATGTGTTATTATTTCCACATGGCAGTAATCCATTATTGGGATGTCTTGGCCACTAAGAGTTTCTGCAACTAAACATAGCAGTACATGCGGGACTTTTTGCAAGATTCTAGACAGCTTCTTCCTGTGACTTAGTATAGTTTGTGACCTATATGTTCTTCCCCCCAAGCCCATCAGTTTCGGTTGGCAGCAACCATGTCTATGGTATATTGCCTTGGCCTGAAGAGAGCTATGTAATCAGTATGTTAGCTGAAAGTGAGACTACTTCCTTTCTCTGAAGAGGTGGCCAACCTGGTCAGGCACTGATAATAGGAGTTTCACCACGAAAAGGTTATATAGGTCTTTGCTAAAGTCTATACAACTTAATGTTTCCATATTAGGGAAGAAAAGGAAAACCAGGGCTGGAAATTCCAGGTAAGGAGGAGAACAGGGCCTCTTTGTTTTTTTCCATCTGCTGAGGAGAGAAACTATGGGAAGTAACTATGGGAAGGACCTAGATCCTAAGAGGATTAGCGATGAAGCAAAGGGGATCCTCCCACTGTCTAATCACATCTGGGAATCTGCGTGAGGGCCTCTGTATCTTAGTCAAAAGCTGAGGTAATCTCTGCTTGGGGTAGAATATTAAGGAATATTAAAATTCTTGAAGTCAGAGAATGAATTGGGAACCAAAGCTCAGAAATGGTTCTTTATTGTTTTCCTGTGAAGAATGGGCTCACAGTGTGTGTATGTATGTGTGCCTAACTATGAGTATGTGCATGTGTATGTACATATAAAGCATATACAGCAATCAAATATAGTAATATATATGTATTTATTTTCTACAGAATAATGGATTTTAAACCTTTTAAGTTTACATTTGTTTATTTACTTATTTATTTATTGTGTGTATGTGTGTGTGTGTGTGTATGTACATATGTGCGCATATGAACACCGTGGCATGTATGGAGGTCAGACGACAACTTGGAGGAGTTCTCTCTTACCACCGCATGGATTCCAGGGATTGAGCTCCATCATCAGGTTTGGTAGCAAGTGCCTTAACTCACTGAACCATTTTACTGGTTCCACAAACATTCTTTTTTTTGACACTGGAGCTCCTTGTGGAAATAAATGGCCAGTGTGTGAAGCACATAAAAGATGGGTCAGTGGTCCCGTAGCAGAGCTAGGCAGTGGCAAAGCCCCTTCTAGCTGTGGCTCAGTCATTTCAGCATAACCAGCTGAAGGCCCTTGGCAAAGTCCTAGTTTGAAAATCATTACTCTAAGGACACATTTTCATTTCCTAATAAGCATTCCTTAGAATTCAGAGATTAAAAAATACATTTTAGTGTTTTGTTTTGTTTGTTTTTGGAGACAGGGTTTCTCTATGTAACAGAGCCCTGGATGTTGTGGAATTTGCTCTGTAGACCTGGCTGGTTTTGAATTTAGGAAGATACGCCCATTCTGTGCTAAACAAACTTTGGGGAATAGCTATGTTATAGTCTACCAAGAGTACTGGACTAACCTGGAGAACCAAGGAACTTCACTGCTGGGGATGAGTACAATAGAATCAGTTTTCTAGCTTGTCTTCCCTCACAAGCACAAAATCACACACTTCCATTCCCTGGACCCAACCTGGCTCTTTCCTGATCTCTGCTAGGAGTTGAGTAAATATAGCTTGAGAGAGAGAAAGAGAGAGAGAGAGAGAGAGAGAGAGAGAGAGAGAGAGAGGCGCAAATGACCGAGTTGACCAAGAGCTGGCTGGTCGGGTCAAAGGATGTACTTTTCCCAGTCCAGAGAGCCCACTGTTTCCCAGAAGGTTCCCATGAATTTCAGCCTGGAGGAAAGTATCTCCAGCCTGTGCAGCTTTTTCTTTAGTTGGTTGCCATAGAGATGGATGGACTGTCTAACAAATGGCAAAACAAAGCAAAACAAACAACTTTTTGGGATTAGCTCTGCAAGAAAGCTGCATTTTCTGTCCTTTCCCAGCACAATATATTGATTTATTTAGCATTTAGTGAAATGATTGGATAGGTTTCCCAGGGAAAAACTAAATTTTGGTAGGAGTAGATCGGATTAAAGATCTAAAAGCTATGAGTCTCCAATGAGCACTTTCTTTTTTTCTTTCCCTACAATGCAGGTTAAGTATAGATTGAGGGAAAAGCAGACAAACAAAAGGCAGAAAGAAGCAAAGAAAGCAACCGCTGTGTGTAGCCTGTTTCCCCACACTTGTTGGCTCTGAATATTTCACATCATACTTCATACAAGCTCTTCACAGGAGTCTGGGGGCAGCTGTTTTGTGAGTTGGGGGCTCAGTGATGAAAGTCACATGGCAGCAGCACTCTCTGTACCTGGCTGTAGAGCTCCACAGAGGACTCCCCCTTGAGCTGGTGGCCAGTGAGGTAGGTGTTGTGTGAAGATTCAATGTAATAGTAGGAGAGGGGTAGCTGCAGGTCTTTCTTGTTCTCCTGTGACTCGTCGTTTTTTGAGGCGAAATTATCTTTATCCATCAGAAACCTAGACGAAACACATGTTCTTAAGGCTGTGTCGGGGCAACATGTACACTTGAATGATGCCCAAAAGAGGCCTGAGGAGTTACCTTGCAAACCCTTCAAATGACAACAGGCCTTGGTGACACATGCTGATGCTAGGCTCGAATTTCTGCAAGGGATTAAAAAGATGTTTTTTAGGCAAAGGAAACTAAGAAGGAGAAAATAGCACCACATAATTTTTTTTTTAAAAAAAGACAGTTCTGTTTTCATTAGGAAACGTCTAAACCAAATATTTGAACTAATTTAGTTATGTAGTAGTAAGATGTAGTTTTTAGTCCGAAAGAAAATATTTATTATATGTGAGTTTATTATACCAAGCATATTTATTTAAGAGAAAAAAGGTAGCAAGAGAAAAGAGTAAGGCGGATTTATATGAAAACACAGCGCTTTTATTAGTTGAGGTGATGGTGAGGATAATAACGGCAACTCCTGTCCAAACCTGGGAGGTGGGAGGTCGGAGGTGGGAGGTGATGATTCGCTTGGAGCAGCCCCACCAAGCATACTCTCAGGGATAGTGAGTGCTCAGTTTTAGCATCTCTAGGGGTTAAATCCAAGGGTCACCCAGCTACTCCATGGATTCCATGGATCAGGAGATTAAGCTAATTCTGCTGCCTGTGACCCTGCAGCAATAAAGTTTCGCTCTCTATAGCTGCCCCCCCACCTTGTCTGGGATCCTGGGACAGTTTCTGCTTTCCACTCATCCCCACCATTTGCCAGCACAGTTCCTTGCCAAATGTACTCACGTGGACCTCTTGAAGCATAGATCATGCACCCCCCTGCTTAAAATTTCTTAAAGCTTCCCGTCCAACAAGGACAGATGTCAACGTCCATCCGTCCTGCAGTCTAAAAGTCCTAGATGAGCTGGTGCTTGGACACCCGCCTGAAATCGCATCTGTCGGTCCTGCCTGGCTCTGATCATCGTGCTAGCTTTTTGATGCTCCTCATAAATCCCCAGCTCACTCCTGCCACAGGGGTTGAGCAAGCTGCCCATGTTTCTCTGAGGATTCTCTTCCCTTAGAATGTCGAATGATTTACTCACTCAGAGCTTTGCCCAAATGCCCCTCTCCAGCTCAGCCTTCCCATTATCACCCTTTCCTTCCCTTGCTCACTCTTGAAATTGTGTATATTTGTTTATGGTTTGCCTCACACACCGGAAAGTAAGCTGTGTATAAGAATGAGACTTTATCCAATACTATATTCCCAGCTCTTGGAAGATGAATTGCAGAGTAAGAGCTGACAAATACATGGTAAGTAGCAGATTGAAATTCTAGACTGTTGCATGTGTTAGAACAGTGAGAAGTAATTGGGCACAAGTTCCTTGTAAGTGTCATTGGGTCAGAGATGCCCTAGGACCTATGCAGATTATAAGATAAGAAAGAATATCTATGGACTTGGCATTAAAAGAAACTCTGTTTCTACCCCAGATATGAAGAAGTATAGATAAGGTGAAATGCTTAACATCTAAGTATTAGACCAGCCAGAGGCATGTCATACGTGTGATACAATATATACCATACATGTGATATCATACATGCCGTGCATATGATACCACACATGCCATACATGTGATACCTGAATGATGCTGAGGATTTCATCATACGTGCAGTGTTCTCCTTGGCAATTCACCAGGAAGTCGTTGAGCTGGAGTATGCCGACCCCAAATATGCCCAGGGATGTGCTTTCAATCCCAGTACCATTAGTAACAATGCTTGCAGCAGCAATAGCATCAGATATCTGCCTCTGGTTGTCAGAAAGCTGCTGTTTACTCTTAATGAACAGCCCCAAGTCGGAGACGTTTCTAGTCAGCAAATCTGAAACATAGCCACCCACAGACCATGGATTATTCAGAAGCCTCTTTGACAGAGTTCATCAGCATTATGAAGTCAGTGCCCTGATGAAGCTCTAATCTGTCTGAATAAGATGCCAAACTCAGTGTGAGCCCCTGGCTTCCCACAGGAAAGAGAAAACAAAAGGAATGAATGGATGAAAGAATGAATGAATGAAAGAACTCTGGGGCTGGAAAGATGCTCACAGAGATCCACCTGCTTCTGTCTCCTGAGTACTGGCATTGAGGTGTGTACCATCGCCTCTAGCCCAAATTCAGATCTGGGGGGCTTTGGGGTGGGCATGTACATGCGAGTGCAGGTACCCTTGGAGGCCAGGTGTGTCAGAGCCTGTAGACCTAAAGTTACAGAGGGTTGTGAACCACTTGATGTAGGGCCTGGATACCACACTCAGGTCCTCTGGAAAGGCAGCAAGTATTTTCAACTGCTGAGCCACCTCCAGCTCAAACTGCTTCTAAACTTTTCCTTTGGGTAGAGGCAGAATAAATGTAATCTTAAAGGTTTCTGTATGTGTAATTATAAACATTTGTACATAGATTTTGCCTCAATACCTTTTAAAATCAATTTTGGCACATAATCAAAGAGACTACCTGCCAGACCCTGTGTTAAGACCATGTGTAGTTCAGCAGGAAGCCACCACACTGTCAGTTTACATTTATTTTTAATTTATTTTGTCATTTTACATTTTAACCAGAAGTGTTGTAAGGTTCTCACTGCTCCCTGTGCAGAGAAACTGGGCAGGACTGGTTGGTTCAGTTTTAGCCATTTGGGAAGACGATGTGGCAATATCTTTTAGAATCAGAGGCTTACCATACAATCTAACACTCTCAGGTACTTAGACAAAAGATTACAAAACATATCTCCATACAAAAGTATGCACACAAATCTTGGTAGCAGCATGTCTATATAATATAACATATTCAATTTAAAAATAAATTAGCCGTTGAGTTACAAAAAAACAGGGGCACTGTAAATGCACATTTCCCAGTAAAATATTATCCTGAAAGGCTATATACTGTAGGATTCCAATGATATCATATATCCTAGAAAAGAAACAGTCATGGCAATATTAACAAGCTTGGTGGCAGCCAAGGGGTTACTGGGAAGGAGGGAAAGATGCAAAGGTGGGACAGAGGAGATTTTCAAGGCAGCAAAGCTGCTTTGCCTAGTACAGTGGTGTATATACCTCCCTGTCTGTAGAACCCATGGAATGCACAACTCTAAGGAAAACCATGGACTCCAGTTACCAAGACATTTTGATAGTGACTGGATTGTAATAAATACTTTACTAACACAGCCAAAGTTTCCATGGGCGGACACCTACACAGGTGTGCAGGGGGCTGGTGTATGGGAACTCTGATTTCTGCTCATTTTCCAGAAACCAAGAATGAATCTAGGAGATAAACTGTAATGATCTAAGAGATGCAATTACTTGGTTAGTCTGTAGGTATGCATGCTTTGAGAGCTATACAAGAGTTAATATTATAAGGACAACATAAGGTTATAAACAATTATGAAGCAAGTGCATGAAAAAAGGTTAGTGTGTGTATGTGTGTGTTTATATGTATGTGTGCATGTGTGTATATGTGTGTATATATATGTATATATGTGTGAATGTGTGTGTGCATGTGTGTATGTGTGTATATGTATGTGTGTATGTGTGTATGTATGTATATATGTACGTGTGTGTATGTGTGTATATATGTATGTGTGCATGTGTGTGTATGTGTGTGTATGTATGCATATATGGGTATATGTGTGTGTGTGCATGTATGTGTGTATATGTATGTGTGTATATGTGTGTATGTATGTATATATGTGCATGTGTGTGTGTATATATGTATGTGTGCATGTGTGTGTATATGTGTGCATGTATGCATATATGTGTGCATGTGTGTGTGCATGTATGTGTGTGTATATGTGTGCGTATGCATGTATATATGTGTACGCACGTGTGTGAATGTGTGTATATATGTATGTGTACATGTGTGTGCATGTATGTGTATGCATGTGTGTGTATGTGTGTGTGCATGTGTGTGTATGTGTGTATATATGTGTGTGTGCTCTTTTGTGTTTATAGTTCTATCAAGAATTTAGGAGAAAAACAGGTTTAAAGTTTATGGATGGTTAAAATGGTATAAATAGGATAGAAGGAAACATTCTGGTTTACAAATAAGGAAAGACTTTCTAGATGCTCAGCTGGGAGCACTCTGCTGAGGTCACCAAAGACTCCCCTTGACAAAGCACAGACAATATCTGCCTAGGCCTGAGCAAGCACTTACCTACAGGTAAGAGAGATACTGGTATTTGTCAATTAAGACACAGTCCAAACCTTATGGACATTTGGAAATGTTTGGGAAACGGTGCTAGGTGGTCAGGGTGACTGTTTAACTAAGTGCCGAAAGATCATGTGGTGATGGATTTCCCCCAGGACCTGTCTACCCTTCAACACCAAATGACTGTGGAAACAGTTCTCAGTTACACCAAGCTCCAGGTAACAACACACCATGAGTGACACACTAAAAGTGTACGTGACTGGATCTCCTACCTTGGTTTTTGGAGAGAAAGCTCTCAAAGGGAAATTGTAAATTGTTAAACCAACCTAGGTCAGGCTGAAGGTCACTGGTATTTTCTTCAATTGTCAGGTTGGTGTACAGTGGGGCTGACTCAGAGGCAGAGCGATTGCAGGGTACAGAGTAGATGTCAAAGATGTCCTTCAAATCCTTGCGGCTCCTTATGCTGAGGAGAATGGAAAATACCTCTCATTTAGAGCTGCCATCCAACTGTGGGCCTGAGAAAGAGTAAGAAGAGAGACTGTGTCCTACCTGAATGATTTGAACAGCTCAACGAATTCAACGAAACTCATGTTACTGTCTGAGACCATGAAGCTCTGGAAACCTTTCATTCCTCCTCTGATCCGCCCGTGCCAGCTGCTACTGCTCCAGGCACTGCAGAGAAACATGGCCATCATTGGCAAGTGCACATCCCAAGTCATTCTGCCTCAACAGACAGTCTCTGAAGACAAGATGTGCAAAGCAGGTGGGGGATGGTGCTATATCCAATACTTGTGTCAGAGGGAATAAATATGCACCGGTAACAGTGTTTCCAGTTTACTCAACTGGGACAAAATGCTGGGATTAAGATTCCTTCATTAATGGAACAGTTCTCTAAAGGCACAGATTGATAAATCAGAGGGAAATCTCCTAAATTCAGTGTGTCTGAAGAAAAGCCATGTTAAAAAAAAAAAAGATATCCGAATTCCTCATTCATAATCTGTGGGAAACAATTCATGTTCTTTTTTGTATTCTAAATTATGGAAACGCATCTAGGAGGTTTGAAATGCGTAAATGTTTTTCTTTTTCCCTTTTTAAACCAGTTCTTCAATGAAAACAGGGAAGTGCTTTTATTATTAATGGAAAATGTGAGTCAGAAAAATATGAAGAATGGAAGGAAGCCAATCCCTGGAGTCCGTCTGCACCTGCCAAGGCTTCATCCACTCACCATAAAAACATCATCGCTCTCAGGCAAACATTCAGGCTGGCTGCCTCACCACACTTTTTAGTTTCTGTGTGGATTACTCAAAAAGTAGTAGAAGTGTTTTGTCTATGGCTTTCAGTCAAATCAATTAACAGTGTATTTCTTTTCTATTTTCTTTTTTTGAGGAAGGCTTAGACTTCCCCCAAGGGTACATTTCAAGTGTTAATATATAAGAAAGTACAAAGAACACTGAGTGGCCAGTGCTATTTTCAATTGTGCTACCAGTGTTCACTCACGGAGAATTATTGAGTCTTAAGATCTGACAGTCACCTCTCTGGACGGGAGGGCATCACAAACAGTTGTATTGACAGTTGTGTGTGGTGTGGGCAGATTAGGGTCCAAGTTCAGGAAGACATAAGTAGTTCTTTATCATTGAAACACACTGCATTTAAACCAGTGAGTTTCCTGTCTTCCTCATTTTTAATTCCACCCTTGGTTCCTGTCTAGAAATTCTGTATCTAGTCTCTCCTTCTTAGATTTAGAACTCAGTCTCGCTTTTCCTTTAAAATAATTCAAGCTTCTGTTACTTCTATCTTCCTTGTGTCCTCGAACATTTGTCTTGTCAGGAGGGACTGGCCCCTCCCCCGAGGCTGAGCATCTGACTTTGGATCCCGCACATTAGTTTCTTGTCCACATGACTTTCCTCCTTCCCTCTGCTCTGCCTTTTCCTGATCACAGGAGACTGAAATAAAAGGAAAACCACTCTTAATCCAGGTGATTTGTCTATTTTATATATCCAGGATTCTGTATAGGCTGAAATATAAAGGATTCCAACTATTTTTAGATTTTAGTTTTACTATAAATCTGAATTTACAGAAAAGCTGCAGGAGAAAAAAAAGGAGAGTCATCTAGACTTTGGCCTGTTTTTACCAATTGTGGATTTGAAGGCACGAAGACTAAAGTACAACTTTATCACTCAGCAGTAGAGAATTCTCCCCTTTAAGTGACAATCTACTCCAGAGTTATTATCACTAGCAAGTTTAAAGCAAATGATATCGGTTTCGTCGAGTGTGTCTGTAGCTGTGCCCATGTGTGCTGAGACTCACTCCTCTGGGGCGCAGTGCACAGCATCTGCTTCATGTGGGCTCTGCGGAGCGGCAATCTAGCTCCCTTTGGCGGCTTTTCATTTTATAATTACTTCTGTTTTGAAAATGTTGATTTGCTGTTGTTGTTTTTCTTGTTGTTGTTTTTTTGTGTGGGCAAATCTGGAACTATTTATGTAGGGCAGACCAGCTTCCAGTTCACAGTGATCCTCCTGCCTCCATCTCTCAACTGCTAAAACTAAAGACATGAGCTGCCACCACCAGCAAAAAAGACAGAGGTT
>NW_021604674.1:4029391-4032947 GCF_004785775.1 Grammomys surdaster | reverse complement strand
CTTCTCCTTCATGTCTCCTTCTCTTTCTCCTTCTTCCCCTTCATGTCTCCTTCTCTTTCTCCTTCTTCTTCTTTAATGTCTAGAGTCCTTACACCATCATTTGCAACAGTCCCAGCTTTGGGGTGATATAAACACTTCCAATTTGCTTTACTTACATTTACTTCTCCAGGCAAGCACAGCTTCCATCACATGTCAGAAAAGTCTGACACATATCTCAATTATCAGTAAGGTCAGGCAGCTCACACTCAAGTGTGTTTCCCCTTAGCATGGTGCTACCTGAAAGAACTTAATGCAGAACACATGTCCTCTATTTGCTACAGGGACACACATGCCCTCTATCTGCTGCAGGGACACACATGTTCTTTATCTGCTGCAAGGACACACATGTTCTCTGTCTGCTGCAGGGACACACATGTCCTCTATCTGCTGCAATGACATACATGTTCTTTGTCTGCTGCAAGGATATACATGTTCTCTGCTGCAGGGACACACATGTTCTCTGTCTGCTGTGAAGACACACATGTTCTTTGCTGCAGGGACACACATGTTCTCTATCTAGCTGCAGCATTCAGCTCAGGAGTCATTAGCCACCCTTGGTCACAGTGCAGTGAAAATGTGACTGAGGAACTGACTTTCCAGTTTAAGTTAATTTTGAATAATTGATGCTTGATATTACATGCCTACAGGTAGTTAGTGGCTAGTCGGCTAGACAATGCAGATTTAGAGAAGCATGACTTAGTTTTTGATGACTGTCTCTGACCTTAGAAGGTTACTTAGTTTTTGATGACTGTCTCTGACCTTAGAAGGTTACCCTCTCAAATAATTAGAAGGTATTACAGCAATATGAGAGACAGATTCAGGAAAATCAGAATAATTTTCAATTAGGGCTTTTTTGGATTTCACTTTAGCTGTGAGTTAGAACTAGAGTCAGACTTTGCACACAGAGCAAGACATAGGCCCTTCCATATAGCTGGAGTGATGTAGAGATTCCCTCTCTTTCATCATGTTAAGGCCCCACCTGGATGGACTCTTGTTTGAAGAAGACAGCACAGGGGAAGAGACTGGCCTGATGGGAGATGACATCCCGGTAGCCAAGTTGGGGGACCCAGTGGTGGTCAAAGAGTAGGCTCTTCTGGAATGGAGGGGGTTGGGTGGGTTAGTGATGACATTGGCCTCTGCAGGGATCAAAGGAAAAAAAAGAAGTGATGACTTAGTTCCTACTTTCCCTTAAGTATCATCAAAACAACCTACACAACTGATTTTATGTAAGAAGCATAAAAGTACTCTGATGAATGGGCCAGTCTGGTGTGTGTCAGCTGGCTACAAGCTAGCATCGCTTGTGAGCTTAAAAAAGTACACAGATGCCCAAGGCCTTAGCAAAGAATATATAAATGACTTGGTCGTGGGTGTGGCCATAACATCCAGGCACATTTTTAAAGGCACTAACATCCAATCAGTTGTATCCTATATAGCTAATATTATCTACCAAGAACGGCAAGCCAATGACAATTTTCTTTCAAGTAGAATGCGCTTATAGGAATATCTCTTGGGTTTCGTATCTCACCAAGATAAATAAATTATCTTAAGAATTCCCACCAGGGGCTGGAGAGATGGCTCAGAAGCTAAGAGCACTTGCCGGCCTTGCAGGAGATTCTCGTTTCATTTCTAGTTCCCGAATCAGACACCTCACAACTGCCTGCAACTCCAGCTCTAGGGAATCCAATGCCCTATTCTGGCCTTTGAAGGCACCTGCACGTGTATGTGCACACACATGAATGTTTTTAAAAGAGCCATAAAAATTATTCCTGTGACATCAAATTAACATCATAGTACAAAGTCAAACCTTTACTTTTCCCATAAAAGTAAAACAAGAAAGCTCAGAGTGAGCACACTGCATTACCCGACTCTTCTTGTTCATTGACATCTTGAGGGTCAGAGCCGCTCCGACTTCGACACTCTCTGTACATTTTGGCCTTGCGGGTAGCCATCTCATCGTCCGTCACCTCTCCACTCTCTCCCTGGGAAGAGAAATGTCTCCATGGATCCTGAACCGAATTATTCTCCCAGAATGCCTAGCTCAGAGAGGTTTCTGCTTTCTAACCTGTGTCCTTCAGTCTTGTTTTTTCTGGTGAGACCAGTAAAGATCTAGGTTAAGGTTGCCCAAGTGATATCAGGTCATTTTACCCAGCGTGCTTTTCGCTGTGAAGCACCGTTCCCCTCACCCTGACCCCAGAAAAGGAGGCTGAAAAAAGGATGCACAACCCTCGAGTCTGTGGGGACATGCACAATGTGAAGCTATAAAGTTCTATGAACCATCAAGAACCTCCCATGAGCATAGAGTAGAAAGAACAAAGACTGTTTAGATAGCTATGAGATAAATATCATAATGAAAATATGTTATATAATCAATAATATACAGTGCTGCTTATCTTAGTCTTGTTTCATATACAGCATTCATCATTCATATCGCCTTCATAAATGTGATCTCTCTCTATTTTGTTTTCGGTTGATTTCATTTCGAGACATGTCTTACTCTGTAGCTCAGGCTGGCTTTGAACTCACTGTAATGCTGGGGTTACAGGAGTGAGCGACCATGCCTTCTACAACCTTTTTTTTTCCCCAGTCCTCTTTGCATGCCATGGAACTTATGCTTTGGCCTTCCATAGACCTTTAGGAATAAGCAGAACTGTTTCCCCTCTCTGCTCCCTCCTCTGAGGCAGGTACTTTGTGTTGTGTTTGGAAAACTCCTATATGCACTTCAAGACCAACCATGTGTCTGCTGCTCTGAAGCTGTCACTGTCAACCTCTCAGCCCCATATCTTCTCTACTAATACAGCGCTTTGCAGGTGACTTAATAATGACTCATATTTACCATGTGTAAGCCAATGCAAGTTTTTAAGGACTTTGGTTTCTCCATGGTGGTGTTTGCTTGATTCCTGACACTGACCCCAGCACCTGAGAGGTTTGTGGCAAGCCCCTGCTACCATTGTTTTATCATCTGTTTTGTCTCTAACTCAAATGACTTAAGGTGGCTTATGGTAATGTAGGCCACATGGCCACGGTAGAAGACTGGGTATGATGATGAATAAATGACTTTACTCTACCCTCATGAGCATTTTCTTCTTCTTCTTGGTGGTGCTTATGCCCAGGGTGTTGTTTCTCTGCATGTTGGGCTTCTCAGCATTCTTTGCTGACATCCCAGGGCTGGGGTTTCTAGTGCTCCAACGCCTACCACCAAACAACTCCACAGCATGTGCCAAGGTGGGGCCTTCATATCGACCATCCTCCTGCAAAGAACCATACGCTGAACACACAAGCAAGCAGCAACAGGGAATGCGTATTAATGGCCCCAGTAAATTTTCATGTGGATAAGCTCAAGTGTTTACTGTTCTGGCCACTCATGTGGTTCTGTTTCAGACTCTAGGAACTTCCTGTTAAGGATCTGATTGTGTCCCCAGTTGTCCTGATTACATCATGGGTCATTGATATACTTCAACAACAGCTGGGGTAACCAAACCAAACCAAACCAAACCAAACCAAACCAAACCAAACCAAA
>NW_021604674.1:4014647-4029381 GCF_004785775.1 Grammomys surdaster | reverse complement strand
AACCAAACCAAACCAAACCAAACCAAACCAAACCAAACCAAACCAAACCAAACCCAAAACACTTCCCATCCTGGTCTCAGAAGTTATTCAGAAACTAACACTGTGGGAAAATTCATTAAGACTTTGCAAATTAGGGGCTGGGGTGGAGTTTAATTGACAGAGTGCATCAAATTTATTTCCTTTTACTATTTCCTGTAGCTTTTAAAAAATTCTGTCTATCTATCTATCTATCTATCTATCTATCTATCTATCTATCTATCTACCTTTTTATGTTTGTACACTGTAACCTTTTAAGGGTAGCCCTTCTTTATACTTCCAAGAAAATATTTGTAAATAGATTAAAAAATGAGTATGTGTGTGTGTGTGTGTGTGTGTGTGTGTGCCATTGGCCTAGAGCACAGAAGAGGGTATCAGATGCTCTGAAGCTGAAGTTGCAGGCAGTTGTAGGCCTCTAATGTAGATTCTAGGAACTGAACTTGGGACCTCTGCAAGAACAACATGTGCTCTAGCCACTGGCAATCTCTCCAGGCCTTGTAAATAGATTTTGATTCACTGAAAACAATATGCAGATAATAAAGATGATTTTTGTGTGTACATGTTTGTTTCTTTACCCTAGTGGTTAATGGTTATCTGCTCTTACGACTTATCTATGAACTCCATCTTTTGTATCCAGGGTGCAACATGAACACTTGATACCGAAGTCTTTAGATGATCTCCTATAATGTGACTTATATCTGTGACTTTTATGTCTAGTTCTTCCATTTTTGACTTTTACTTTATCAATTTTCTAATAGATATTGATGGACCTGTCAAAGTGGAGAATACACTCTCTTAACCAGTGATTGATGCATGAGTCACCCCCCCCCAAAAAAACTAAACAAAACAAAAAATCAGAATCTTCCTCCTGAGGTTGTTTTAAACACAAATTTCTGCTGTTGTCCAGGCCAACTTCCAGCTACTATCCTGTCACCTTGGTCTCCACAGTAGCTGAAAATATATAGGCACATGCCACAGTACCTATGGATGGTGATCATTCCACCAGGCACAGGCCTCCTGAAAGCAGTACAAGCAAATGAACTGTTCTGGATACACCAAACTGAATACATATCACCTAACACAAACCAACAAATAGACTTACACAACCTCATTGAAGAACAGACTCTTAAGACTGGAAGAAGTTTTGTAGAACTTTTGTCTGTTGACCTGTTTTAAATTTGTGTATCTTTAAATTTTTAACAGACCTGCTTGCTATAGGTTACATGTGGAAAGAATCATCAGCATAATCAATCTTTGCTGTTTCAGTTTTCTTAATTTCAGAATATCCCAACATGGTGCAAAGTTTACTCTTAAGACTACCAGGCCAGGAGCTTAACTCTACACAAAGAACTATAGGCAAAGGAGGAAAGCCTGGAGTGGGAGGGACGGTCTTCCTTAGGGAAGACAACATTGTTTGTCCAGAGACAAGTGGTCAGCCCTGAAACTATGTGTACAGGTAGCACTATATGGACTGAACTCGTTATTTTTAAGAGTATACGTGTATATACATATATGCATATGATAAAAATTATTAAAAAAATAAAAGAGGTCATGAAATTGAAGGAGAGTTGGGAGGACTATATAGGGGTGTTGGAGGGAGGAAAGAGAAGGTAGAAATGCTGTAATTAAATTATAATCTCAAAAAAAAGTTAAAAAAGAAACCCAAGAAAACCAGGCCAGGAGAAGACAATTCTTTTGTTTAATCTTTCAAGGAGGCTTTCTGGAAACTAAAATACAGTGTGAGTTGTTTTATACAAAATAATAAATGTTTGGGATGAGTAAAAGAGATACTTTCTTTTCTCTTTTAAAAAATTGTGAATGAAGGATGTTTATGAGTGGACACACGTTCTTAGTTTTAGCAAACTGTGTAGAAGTTGATGGTTAGGAAACAGATTCAATAAAATAAAGATCCTCAGCGGGCTGGAGAGATGGCACGGATTGCTCTTCTGTAGGACAAGAGTTTGGTTGCCCACACCCACATGGCAACTCAAAACTTCCTGTAACTCCAGGTCCAGGGAATCCAATGCCTTTGGCCTTGACTGACCCCTGCATGTACACACACCACCCACATACAGACACACAGCGATACATAATTAATTAAAAAGTAAAAATAAGAGACAGGCGGATTTCTGAGTTCGAGGCCAGCCTGGTCTACAGAGTGAGTTCCAGGACACCCAGGGCTACACAGAGAAACCCTGTCTCGAAAAACAAAAACAAACAAACAAAAAAAAGTAAAAATAAAGCAAATCCCAAGTGGTGGTGGTATACACCTTTAATCCGAGACCCGGGAGGCAGAGGCAGGTAGATCTCTGAGTTGCAGGCCAACCTGGTCTACAGAGCTAGTTCCAGGACAGCCATGTCTCTGTCTCTGGTAAAAACAAACAAACAAAAAACAAAAACTAAATATTTTTAGAAAAATTTATGTACTTTAAGATGCTGGCATTTCTGTTCTATGAAGACCATGAAACTAATTCACACCCTTTGGTTAATTTCTCTTTCCCCCCGCCCCCCAGCATATAGTGAGTAACTTCTGTCCATTCTTACAACCAAGATGCTTACATGATATTGCTATATTTAATCTTCCCAGCTGCTCACAACTCCATTTAAATACTCAGGACTGTGGCCCCTAGCTTTGCCCTTGACAGTGTAAGCCAAAGCTAAGGGGCCTGTGTTTCTTCCACTTTCCACATGAACATCATTACATAGTTCCCTGGTTTCCATTACATTACATTTTTGAAGTTGAAAAGAAATGTTTTTTATTTTCTATGTATACTTTTCCAAACTTGGGATAAAGCAATGCACGTATAGGGCTGTTAACATAATTTTGGAGAAAATCACACGGATGTCCAAAAAGTTTAACTAATGAAATAAATAGTTATTCTTTTTTGGTACTAGTTCATGGCAGAGTGTTGTGTTAATATGTGTATGTAAGTCGTTCAATTGGTATTTGAATGTTATATATCACAAAGCCTGGTCTAGTTAGTTTATCTAAAATGGAAATAGAAATATCTGCTTCCTGCATGTCCCACAGGAAGCTTCAAGCATGAAGAGCTAGTTGGAAGAAAAAACAAACAAACAAACAAACAAACAATCCCTCTGGGCAAGTCTACGAGGGACTGGAAGGGATTAACTGTGGAATTAGGCCCCATTCTAAATGTGGGCAGCACTACCCTGTGGACTGGGGTTCTGAACTGCAGCAGGAAGTGAGCTGAGCAACCGCAGCATCCTTCTCTCTGACTGCAGATGCAGTGCCAGCTGCCTTAACCCCATTACCATGATTTCCCCCACACAGCACACTGTCCCCTCAAATTGTGAGCTAAAGCAAATTCATCCTTAACTTGTGGCTTCCAGGCACATTGTCCCAATGATGAGAAAAGCCACCAACACAGGGACTGTATGTGCAGTGAACTGAACAAAGTTCTCAAAAATGTCTTCAACCTCCTGGTGTTTTGTGATCTTTCTACTTTCCTAGCATTGGGGCATAGATGTCACACTAACTAATTAAACGTCTCCCAGGTTACACGCTTAGGAAGAAGCCAGATTGGATGAGTTAATGAAATAAAGCCGTCTCTTTAGTCTTCCTCATCCTCCCAAGTGCTGGGATTATAGGCATGTGCCACTATGTACGACTTATGGTGTTTTCAGCTGAGACCTTCAGTTGTACGGGTGGGTTCCTGTCCAGATGTGAGAAGAGCATTGATCAGTCACTGTTTTCACACAGAATAGCAAGAGGACCTGCCATGAGCAGACACGCATAATAATTTACACTTTGTTTTTACACACTGTGAGCTCTGTCAAGTCTCATAGACATCCTACGCACAAATTCAGCTAATTTCCAGTTTTTAGACAGGGATATTGTGGCCCTGGGAGGTTAAGGAAAGCTGCCCAAGTGTATACAGGTGTAACTGACATACGCCAAGAGTATGTCCTGAGGATTGTGCAAATCAAGGGAGAGGGCTGGATGCATCATCCCTTACCTGATAGAGGCTGACATACTGTTTCCGAAGCCACTGTTGTCTTTGGTCAGGGAACTTCCTTATCTTTCTCACAGCTGTAGTGAGCTCCAGCAATCCACTGAAAAGCATCTTAGCTGTGTGCTTTGGCGCCACAAAGTGCAGTAATCTATTGTCGGTGGTCTGAAGCCCATAGAGCAGCGTCACCCCTGTCTCTGACAGAAGCATGCTGCTAAGTTTGTTCTGGACACACACAGTGTGTATATCAATGCCAGGGTGTCCCATGTACACAGCCTTCACTGAAAACAGATCCAGGATTCCCTCTGCCAGGCCGTTCACCCCAGCGTTGCCCAGTGATGGGAACTTGCCAGGCTCAGCCATGTTACTAAGCATACCAAGCTTGGGTCTGGCACCAGCTGGGGAGGCAGTGGGAGGCTTCATCCAGGTCAAGGTGCTATTGTCAGGCTGCAACTGGAGAAAGCAGCGGGCGGAGAGATGTGTGTCCTGGTCATAGTGGATGACTGTGGCCCCCTGCAATAGGAACTGGTGCACATCTGCTTGGATGGACAACACGTACCATGGGATGAGCTCTGTGCCATGGTCAAAGGCTTTCTGTGACTCCTCTGATCCATAAGGGTCACACTCTTTGGACTTCTCAAAGATGTCATTTTCTGAATCCAGCAAATCTCCAATTATAAACCTGATGGGAAAAGATACAAATTTGCTTTGCCTTATAAACAGAAGGGGACCAACATGGAGTCTGCTCTTCACACACAATAGATGATTTTCTCATCCTGCTATAAATGCAAACAGGCATAGGAAATATAAAATGCTAAAAAACATTGGGTGACTTATTTATACATATCAAGGCAACTGACCACAGGATGCTTTGTGGTACTCTTGACGGTTTTGAGAAATACAACTGGGTATTTTGTAGAAGGAGCTTTAGTTAGGCTCTGTTTGATATTTTGCTCAAAATTAGACCAAGGTTATGGGGTTAGGTGGGGAATGGTATGGCAATAAAGTATCATCCTTATCACACTTTATAAACTGCACATACTTCTAACATGACAACCCACTGATGTGGACCTCAAACATGACTGAGGTAGTGTTCTTCATGCTCCACTGTATTATTATTTATTAATTTATTTTCTAAAGATTCTTTCCATATATACTAATTGGACACAAGTCACTATGTCCAGATTACACTGAAAGTGAGAGTTGTTATGTTCCACCTCCTAGGGAATGGAAAAGCTACATATTACATTTTTGGAATTCTTCTGCACAGGAGATTTATCCCTTTTCCCCATCTGTTTGCTTCCTTATCAATTTTACATGCCAGATCCTTACTGTATGGACTTATGGATATTTAGCTAATGCTTTGAGTGAGTTATAAATTAATCATACTTTATTTATTTAATTGCTTTGCCTACTAGGAGCTCTTTCCACGTGTGCTTCTTTCACAGACTCAGATCTGTTTGCTTTTGCTTTTGAGCACTTGCTACTTTGTGGCACTGTGAGACACTCCAGGCTCTTCACTCTGCTTCCATCCCACAGTCAGACATTTACCTAAAGGAGTTTGCTTCTTTTTACTGAAGAATGATATTAGAAACTAGTTTTTGTGTATTAGGTACAAACACATAAGATTTCACCCAATTTTCTTGATGTCACGTGTTATAATAAAAAATTAAAAAGGAAGGAAATCTTGCATGCGTAACTTAGCTCCCCACTGAAAGTGCTGTCAGTGACAATGGAAAGACATCAAACACTCATGTGTATCTCCACAACTGCCTCACGCTTCATGCCCTCTGCAGTCACACTGAGAAGAATGTGTGACTCTGCTCCTGTATTCTGTGTGATCTTGTCAAAACATTCAAACTCCGAGCATCTCTCCACTTATCTACTAATGAAGTAGATGCTCACCTCACAAAGCAGGGGGAGGCATCAAACAAAGCAAAGGTTACATGTGCACCCAGCTCCAGGTCTGGCTCAGTAAAGGACACTACTATGAATGAAGGTAGGGAAACAGGCATCACTCATTTGGCCTTTCTTCCACTGCCTCTGCTCCAGGTTGACTAGCCAGCTGTTATGGAATGTCTGGAATGGCTTTTTTCAGAGAACAGCTCTAAATTTCCCTTTGGGGCCACTATCACATTTTTTTCTGTGACACTTGATATTAGATGTTTAAGTGAAATGGGGTGAGGGGTAGCTGATACCTGTAATTGCAATAGTAAGGAGGCTGACGCAGGAGGATTGCCATGATTTTAGGTCAGTCTCAGCTACATAGTAACTTTTAGGATAGTCTGAACTACAGTGTAGCATTCTATTTAAAAAACCAACCAACCAACCAACCAACCAACCAACCAACCAACCAGCCAGCCAGCCAGCCAGCCAGCCAGCCAGTCAACTACCAACCAAAGTTGAAAGAGAAAGGTTGTAAGCATTGGTAATTATTAAAACATAACCTGGTAGTTTAGACATAGATTTTCTGATTTTAATTTAATTTAACAAAGTTTTCCTAGTGAAAAGCTACAGGTATTGTGAAAAAAACATTATCTAGATAGAAGAAAAGGATATGGCTTTTCTGGAGGCTATCTGTGCTTCTCAGAGAGGAGGTAAGCTATGCATGTATGTAGGGGTGCAGGGAAGCAGTCTTTCTTGGCATCAGTATTTATTTTCAAATACAAAGATAACTAATGCCAGATGGTAATAATTCCATTAAAAAGCATTCATCCAGGGGTTAATTTCCAAAATAAAATTGACAATTGTTTGTAATGAAATAAATTCCTTTTAAGCAGGAAGCTACTAGCATCTTTTGTCTCTTAGAAGATAGAGTGGATTTTATGGAGTTCTGAGCCTGACTCCCCTGGGAGACAATTTTCTGTGAGTTTACGAAAATGGATAAGATGGAAAATTAAGATTTATTTATGAACCAAGCAATGTTAAGCAGATCAGAGCTGTGGTCAGCCAGCAGAGAAACCACCTCATCACTCTTAGGCATGAAAATGGAAAGAAGATTTCTAACCCCACTTTTGAAGAGCTTCTATGGTATCCCACATTAGAAACCAGAAACTGATACCTGCCGCTTTTCTAGGGACACCTGATGAAAAATTCATATTAGGTGACAAAGGACTGTTTGTCACCATGCTTATATATTTTCTTTGTAACTGTTTATTACTTTATAGAAATTTACAATGACTACTTGAACATGAATCACCAACAGATGATGACTTAATTTTATGTTTTAAGACGGAAGAATATCACCTTTATATATGACTTGTCACAGCTACTCCTATGATTTAAAAAAAAAAAACCACTGTTTTTAAGGTTTACCTTTTTGCTCTTGGCCCCTCGACCCCGCGCCTGCAGGTTGCCGTCTCCCCTCCCCCCTTCCTTTCCCCCTCTCTCCACGTGGTCATGGCCGGCCTCCACCTCTCTGCTCTCTCTCTCTCTCTCTCTCCTCCCGCTCTCCCACTCTCTTAATAAACTTCCCCTTGTGGAACCATCTAGTCTTGTGTGATCTGTCCCAAGCTGCACACGTGAAAATCCTTTTATTGGTGCCGAAACCCGGGATACGAAGACTTTGGGGACCTCAGCTGCTGTGGCCGGACAGGATAAACACCACACGGTAACTGCCCACAAGGTCCCAAAAAAGATTTCTTGAGCTAGAACAAACCCTGTCCTTCTCTGAACCTCTCTAGGATGGCTCCCCTTAGATGAGACACTTCACCTCTCCCTCTCGAGACAGTTTCTCATGGCTGAGTACCCCAGGCCAGGCCTGGACTGCTACGATTGCTCCCCTTGGATGAGACACTTCCCCTCTCCTCTCGAGACAGTTTCTCGCAGCTGAGTACCCCAGGCCAGGCCTGGACAGACTGTTCTCTCTCCCTCAGGAGCACCGGCTCCAAATGCAGTCTCCAACATGTCTCTTCCACGGGTGAGCATTTACTGTTTTCTCCCAGGATCACCGGCTCTGCCCCACTGTGTCTCTCCCAAGGGAAAGCCTTTCGTGACCTTTCCCTTCGCCTCCTTCGTCATTTGCAGCCTCCTGGACACACTCAGTTCCATCGGTTTGCCTGGAAAGCTAGCGGGTCCAGGGCCCAGCTAGCTCCCCTCGCCTCCTCTGCGACTGTGACCGGTCCCCCAGTTCGCCTGGTCCCTTCCCTCTGCGGTTCTTAGCTCTGCTCTGGGTCTTCCCCTTACATCCTGCCGCCTGGGACCTATACCGCCATAAAAACTAACGTTGGAGTGATACAGGACATGCTTGCTTTTCTTTACTCACTGCTGCCAGAGACACTGGGCAACAGCTTCCAGCTGCTAACAGGAAGTCCCGCCCTGCTGCCACCAGCAGACCTGCCCACGGCATCTGTGGCTCCCAGCTCTAACCCGCCAGCTATACCATATGCTACTATTGCCAGCTTTCTTATTCTTGTCTTAACCAAAATGCTTCTTTGCTAATACAAAAATGTGCTTTTCTCTTCCTATGCAATCTGCCAAAGTTACTTAAGACTCTTTCCTAACCCGTTTTGATGGATTTTTATTCAGTTACAACCAATCCTTATGGCTCTCAATCTTGTCAGAAGTCTGCTAATCGTATATTTTAAGTTTATGGCTGATAGAATGCCCAAAGCCTCTAACAGTTAGCCCAAGATGGTTTCAGAAGACCTGGACGCTGGACTCCTAGAACATACAGCCTAGACTGTATGTGGACAAACACAACTGGATACCCTGAGTCAAATGACTTGGCTAAAACAAGGTAAGTCATTTCTCACGTCACGTGTATCCATTCCACAGAAAAAAAGCCCTGCGGCTTCTGCGCTTGGAAGCGAGACTGACTTCGCCCAAGAAACTATGGAAACCACGGGAACTGTTGGCTAGTGGACTCTGTCATTTTTTAAAAATAATATATAACTGGTAGATTGTTGTTTACTCTTTCTCAGACTTCTGACTACATTGACAGCTAAGTTTTCACAGATATTATCTGTTACCTCATTACCTAAACTCAGTTGAAAGACTACTTGTGTTAACTCATTCTGTTATCTGTTTTATAAACTTATAAGCTACAGGAAACCCACTCAGATCTACCGCTCATGGATGCCATCCAGATAAGTACATCTGCCTAAAATTCCCACTTACTACCTATAACAAAGGGTGGGATCCCTCTCTGGGTTTCAAATGTACATCTTAGAAAAAATTCTTTCTCCAAGTGTTCTTAATCTTATTTCCTACATGTGTTGTTAAGTCCAGGTGCGTCCAAAACAGATCCAGAGAAGCAACCTCCAAATGCTCCATCTCCTGCCACACACACAGCTGCTGCTTCTACTGGACCTGTTCCTTCTGGCCTATCCTCAGATGGCTCCATAGACCCTGGACAACAGAAAACAGCCAGCTCCCCTAAGACCGGACAAAAAACCCCCATATCCATTCTTCTAAGTTCCCCCCTAAAGACACATCACTCCCAATGTCAGCAGGAAGTATCCAGATTTCACTACAGCCCTATTCCTGCTTCGCCATCACCTCTTTCTAATTTTTTAAAATTAAACCAAAATGTGGGAATGTTAGTAATCTGTTAGTAACTCTACCTCCACAGTCACCTGGCAATAGCCAGGTGTGCTCCTCCCCATAGGGTAGGCCTGCCCACTATAAAAGGGGCTGCTTGGCCCCTCCTCTCTCTCTCTCTTGGCCCATCGACCCCGCGCCTGCAGGTTGCCATCTCCCCTTCCCTTCCCCCTCTCTCCACGTGGTCATGGCCGGCCTCCACCTCTCTACTCTTCTCTCTCTTCTCCCGCTCTCCCACTCTCTTAATAAACCTCCCCTCGTGGAAAAAAAAAAAGGTCTACCTTTTTGAAAAATTGTGCTTTTAATTAACTTATCCTTTTTCTCAGTTATAGTTAGTTATCTAATTACTTAATCAATTATTTCCCAAAAGAGACCAGTGCTGACTTGCTTCATGTCAACTTGATACAAGCTGGAGTTATTTGGGAAGAGGGAATCTCAACTGAGAAAATGTCCCCAACAGACTGTCTTATGGGCAACCTGAGGTGCACTTTTTTGATTGGTGATTGATGTGGGCAGGCTCAACTCATCCCTGGGAAGATAGTCCTGGGTGCATCTGAAAGCACACTGAGCAAGCTATGAAAGGCAAGCCAGTAAGCAGGCTTTCTCCATGGCCTCTGCATCAATTCCTTCCTTGAGTGCCTGTCTTGAAGCCCCTAGATAATAGACTACAAGCTCTAAGCTAAAATGAACCCTTTCTTCCCCAAGTTGTTTTTGGTCATGGTATTTTATTACAGCAATAACCTAACTAAGACAAGAACTGTTCCAGGTCCAAAGAAGTGGTAAGAAGAGAAGCCAAGGATTAGCTCCTTTCCAGTTAATGTCTTTAATACTGCAAGGCAGAAGCTCCTGCTCAGCTTCACACACTAGCTGTGCTCTTTATCACTTAAGCAAGTGTCTTCAGCTTCCTGGGCATCTCCTCATCTGTACAGAGGACGTACAAGCACACCATAAAATGTCAGTGGCATGTGGGTAGACTCTTCACTCTATTCATCTTTTGTTGAGACCTTGGATGTGTGTGTGTGAGTTGGGGGTGGGCCTTGGGTGTAGAGGTCAGAGGTTGGTCATGTCTTCTTCAATTGCTCTTTACCTTAGTTTTTGAGACATGGTCTCCCACAATTTGGGTGCTGAGAATTGAACTCGGGTCTTTTGGAAGAGCCGCCAATGCTCTTAACTGCTGAACTATCTCTCTAGCTCTGTGGACATGAACTTCTTCTTCTTCTTCTTTTTTTTTTTTTCGAGACAGGGTTTCTCTGTGGAGCCCTGGCTGTCCTGGAACTCACTCTGTAGACCAGGCTGGCCTCGAACTCAGAAATCCGCCTGTCTCTGCCTCCCGTACATGAGCTCTTTATGATCACTTTTTCTGGGGATTCTATGAGTACTCCCATTGGGTTTTCTGGCAGGAGCAGCTGAACGCTTTGACAGGAATTCCAACACATTGCATGCTGGATAAACTGAAGAATCATGAGAGAGATTGCTTGATTTCTTCTTTCTTTTCTTCCTTACCTCATTTATTTCTTCCTTTCTCCTTCCCTCCCTCCTCCCTCTTTTCATCTTTCTTTTATTTCTTCCTTTCTTATCTTTTTCATTGAGTTGGGTGTTGTTGTATGAACAGGGGCTGGAGGCTATCATTTTTTAAACTCAATAAAGCCCAGTTCCACTGTCCTTAGGACCTGCAAACACTAAGCCTAAGACACTCTGAAGGGGGCATTTTCACAAGATGCTCTGGGCAGAGGCAAATAAGGAAACAGTGGTTGCTGGGATGGCTGCTGGGAAATCTATGAAATCCTGCCTCCCTGCCATGTATCCAGGGCTTTCTTTTTAGAGTAGCAGTCACTTAAGGCCAGGAAATTACTTCCACTACTTAGGACAAAGATCTCAAAGTGAGGATTTCAATATGTCTTCCCAGCTTTGTGAAATAAATATTTGCATCTTTGTGGTTTTCTTCCCCCATTCTCAGGATGCTTACAACAGGATCTGGAAAGTGGACAGTGGAAGAGAATGTTCTTAGGATATAGATGATTAAGTGATGAAGAAAAGGGAAGGGAATAAATAAAAAAAATGGAAATAAATTTCTTGTAAGAGGTAACTTCCGTGTCAGATGCAGACTAGAAGCTACCTCCCTGTGACTCTATGAAGAAGTGTCAGGGTGTGTGTGTGTGTGTGTGTGTGTGTGTGTGTGTGTGAGAGAGAGAGAGAGAGAGAGAGAGAGAGAGAGACAGAGAGACAGAGAGAGAGACAGAAGAGTGATATAGAGACAGAGAGAGAGAGAGAGAGAGAGAGAGACCATTACTGAAAGAGAGGAAGAGCTTTGGAAATCCATAAAAGGGGCAACAAGACATCTGAAAGGTGCAGAGAAACAGAAGGCCGCCACACTAAGCACAGCACTGGTGACTGGGCTCTCTGGCACAGGAAAGCAGAAACAGAATTGTCATCTGGAAGGTATATAATCAGATGGCTCTGGAGAGAAGATACTGGTAGTCCCAACCACAGACAAATCCATACTTCTCGTGACTCTCAACTCCAGTTGTAGGTCTTGCTGAGAGAGTGACTTCTTTAGCGGGAAGAGCCAGCAGTAGAAGAGAGTGCAGCCAGCTCTGAAACGTTCTCCTATCCCAAGGGTGTCTGTCATTTAAAACAGGGCTACCTTGGCAGTTAAAGAAAAGGAAGACTCACAAGATGAGGAATCAGATTCAATTGGCCCTAGCCCCAAGAGTAAGAAACAGTCTTGGGGGAAGTTGTAGGGAATGTGAAGGCTGGATGCTGGCATGTGGCAGAAGGCCAGGAAGAGAAGTGTATAGGAAGAGGTGGTTCTACCCTCAGTGACTGGGAGCAGAACTCATCAACTGAGAGCCATTCTGGCCTTTAACAGCCTTGAGCCCAAGGTCAGCAAACAGCAACCTCTGGAGCTACTAAGCTGCCATGGAGTTGCAGTAGACCCTTTGACAGCTAAAGCTGCATCCCTCCAGCAGGATATTTAAAGCTGAGTGGATTTTGAAAGCAGAAAGACAGATCCACCTGTATAAATCTAAGTAGAATGACTGCTTCTTCTACACCCAATGAGCTCAAGAGGAACCTCTGAGCTACATTAGCCACACTATGAAGTGTGAATGGAGGACTCTTGGGAGGCCTGGAGAACGCACCCAGACCACAGACTGCAAAGCTAAGTGTGGCCAGCAGAGGGCCCTGGTGTGCAAAGAAGAGAAGATACTAGGTGACAAGACAGCTCTGATTGCAGATGCTTGCCTCAAACAGGCTCAGTGCCTGCATAAACTATAAAAAAGTAAAATATTCAGGGGTCTGACCCACCCTCTTCCTGCTGCATATACCTGCAGTCTGATCTACCTTCTCCCTGATCTATATAACCAGCATTCTCACATTTTCAAGGTCCCAGAAAGATTTTACTCTAATCCTTCACCTTTTTCTTTTTCCTCCCATGTGTTTTCCCTTTTTTTTTAAACAATGCTTTCTTTAAGTCTGCGAGGCTTTCACATGATGCCCTCTGATTATATTCATTCCCCTCTCCTAAGTCCCCCCAGATTCTCCTGCTCCTTCCCACCTATCCAAAGTTTTGCCACCCCCTGACCCAGTTTGTGCTAGTCAACTACTACTGGTGTAGTGTCTCCCTGGAGTGTGCTCAATATACCGGAGTCACTCAAATGAAGAAAGCTGTTTTCTTTCCCAGCAGTAATGAAATGTCAATATCTCCTCTGGGCCCTAGTAGAGAGAACCAACAGTATTACTCTGCTAATGATTTATTGCCATACCCATAGATCAGTGCATCCCTCATCCCTCATCAGAGAAGCTTCTTGCTGTATATTCCAACTGACACAAAGACTCACAACTAGCCAATGGGAGAGAATAAGAGACATTGGAATGCTCATCTCTCATGGTTCAGGGATCTTTGCAGAAGAAAAGATTCTAGGAACCAGAGATGGTGAGTGACTTCAAGAAAACAGTGTTTTCTTGACACACATGAACTCCCAGCAATTGTAACATCATGCTCAGGACCAACTCAAGTGCAGGCTAGACAAATCCCAGCATGGAGGAGAGGAACTGGGTACCAAATCCCCCTTTAAAGGCATTTACAGTTATTTTATTTTACCATGTTTTAAAAGGCTTTATGTATTCATTTTTTATTCTCCTTTAAACATTTACACAATTTTGTTTTTCCTGGACACTCTTCTTTCTGGTCTCCCACATTACCCCTTTTAGCTTTTCCTTCTACTGCACTTTTAGTAGTGTTTTGAACACATTAACTTTAAGAAGCTATCAGATTTTAATTTTCCTCTTTTTTCCCCTTCACTTATCTATTCATCTCATTTTGATCATGGGTCTGCTCACCATCACAGAGCCTTTCTTCATTTTATTTTTCTGATTTCCTGCTTTTCCCTCTCTCTCTTCATTACACTTTTTACTCTTATACTTTCTTTGGTTTATTTAATCTTGTCTCTCCTCTATTTCCCCCTCTCCCTGCTCCATTCCTCCACAGGGTTTATTTACAACTTTGACCCTAAATAAACCATAACTCAATAGCAGAACTTATAGTAGTACAATTTTCTGATTTATATGTAAGAATGGCATCCCATTGGCCTTTCCTTGTTTCCTTTTCTTGTAGGGTGTGGTTTTGTGGTGACAGGTACCATTGTTTGTTCTCTCCAAAGTAAGCCACACTGGAAGTGTAAGCTCTCAAAAGCGAGATCCCCAATAAGAAGGTGTTCACACAAAAGCAGAAGTGACACTTAAGCCATCATAAGTACGAGTTACAGCAGAGTAACACAGCCCACACTTAGCTCCTTCAACCACTGAACTCAGAGAGGATGGACTAGGTAAAATGAGACACTTCCAAAGAGTTACAGAAGTGCAGGTGAACACTGTAAAGTAGCAGGATACACAATTAATATACAAAAGTCAGGAAGTAGCTTTCCTTTATGTCGGTAGTTAAACTATAAAAAAGGAAATCAAGAAAAATATCTCATTTAGAGTTGCTTAAAAACACCTATGAAGCTGGGCGGTGGTGGTGCACACCTTTAATCCCAGCACTTGGGAGGCAGAGACAGGCAGATTTCCAAGTTCTAGGCCAGCCTGGTCTACAGAATGAGTTCCAGGACAACCAGGGCTACACAGAGAAACCTTGTCTCCAAAAACAAAAAACAAAAAACAAAAAACAAAAAACAAAAAACAAAAAA
>NW_021604674.1:3977795-4014637 GCF_004785775.1 Grammomys surdaster | reverse complement strand
AAAAACAAAAAACAAAAAACAAAAAACAAAAAACAAAAAACAAAAAACAAAAAACAAAACAAAACAAAACAAAAAAAAACAACCAACCAACCAACCAAAAAAACCAAAATAAAACAAAACAAAAAAACACCTATGATGGTTCACTCCCTTAATCCTAGCACTCTGGAGGCAGTCAGGAGAATCACTGTGAATTCAAGACCAACCTGATCTGCACGGTGAATGTTAGAACACCAAGGGCTACATGGTAGGATCCTGTTTCAAAAACAAACAAATAAGACATGCTCCTGCCCCCCATCAAACAAAACCAGACCTCCAAAACACATAAGAAAAGAATCCTAACCAATAAAGGCTTCTGCAACAGATACATTAAAGCCCCAAGGAAAATAAAGAAGATATCAAAAGATGGGAAGATCTTCCAAGCTGGTAGATTAACAGAATTAATATTGTAAAAAGGGTGGTGTTACTGAAAGCAGATTACAGATTCAACTCATAAAAACAAAGAAGAATACGCTACTCACACACACACACACACACACACACACACACACACTAACCATGCTACTGACAGAGACACAAAAAAATTGGCATATAGAATACAATATAAGTACCAGAAATAAATCTAGACAGCTAATGCCACCTAATCTTTGACAAAGACATCGAAAACATATATTGAAGAAAAGACCATTTTTTTCTACATGGAAAACTATATCCAGGGAAGAACTAGATCCCTATCTCTTACTCAACACACACACACACACACACACACACACAAACACACACACACACACACCAATTAAGAATGGATCAAAGGCCTTAAATTAAGAGCTCAGACTTTGAAACTGCTCCAGGAAAACATGGATAAAATGCTTCAAGACAGACATAGGTAAGAACTAAAATTGCACAGGAACTAACTCCAATAATTGACAAATGTTATGCAACAGTTTCATCCTATATTGAAACATTCCATCTTTCAAGGAAGCTCCTTAAGCAGAAAGGTAAAAAAAAAAAAAACAACCAAAAACCAAAACCAAAACAAAACAAACAAACAAACAAATACCCCTTTAGCTTCAGGAACTCCCTGAAACATCCCGGCCAGAGTAAACAACAAAAGCTGAGAGTTCCTTCCAGACAGAAGGAAGCTGGGTTGCAAAGAAGACTTCAGATAAACTTAGCTGCAACAAAGACTCTCAGAGGAGCTAAGCTCCAAAGAAGACTCAGAACAGCAGCCTGGGCAAAGGAGAAAGCAGTCAAGCTTCCCGGAAGAAATTTAAACCAACTGAATCACTGAGAAGGGACACTGTCCAGCCTGCTCACCTACCTACAGGCTGTGCAATGGGATCCATGTTCCTAGCTTTTGTGACTGGTCACCCATGCTGGGGTGGACCTTGGGGATGCCACTGTCTTTGAGTTGATTTCTGCTTCTCTAAATGACCCTTCACCATGCTTTTGTAAGCAAGCCCAATAAAACTCCTTGATTCACCAAGTTGGACTTTGGTAGTATCCATACTTTGGTCTGTCATAGGTTCTCTATCTGGGGTGAGTAGGAATGTGTGTTGAGTATCCCCAGGAAAGGTTTTTGTCATACAACACATAAAATTGCATTAAGTTAAAATGCTTTTGCACAGCAAAGTTAAAAATGAACACAGTGGAGAGACAGCCTATGGAGTGGGAAAAATTTACCAACTATACAGCCAACAGGGATCAATAACTAGATTCTATAAAGGTCTAATGAAATGAATAGACAATTGTCAAAGAAAGGAATTCAATTGCCCAATACATGTTTGAAAATGTACTCAACAACTATCCTGGTGTGGGGCACATTTCCTGTTATCCCAGCACTAGCTAGATAAAGGCAGGAGGGTCAGGAGTTTAAGATCATCTTCAGACACATATGAATTTGAGGCCAGCCTGGGCTACATAGACTCCTTTGTCAGAAAAGAAAGGAAGAGAGGAATAGAGGTGGGGGGGGTGGAGGAAATGGGAGGGAAAGAAGAGAAGGAAAGAAGTGTTCAACATCAGTATCCAATAAGAAAATGCAAATTAAAGTTGCCTTGAGATTCCATCTCACCTGGGTCAAACTGGTTATCATTTTAAAAAGATGCTCACAAGGATGTGAGGAAATATATACCTTTATAACGTGTAGCTAGAATGTGCAGTGACATGCCACTATGGAAATAGGTATGACAGCTCCTGCAATTAAAAGTAGAACTACATATGATTTAGCTACGATACTCCTGGTGTACACGCAAAGGCTTCTAAGTCAGCACCCCACAGAGATAAGCACCCATGTTTATTGCTGCACTAGTTGCAGAAGCCAAGCTATGGACCCAACCTGGATGCCCACCAACAGATGAACAGGTAAAAAAATATAGTAAATATATACAGTGAACGAAGTTATGACATTCAAAGGAAAATGGGCAGAACGGGAGATCATTATGCTAAGAAATAAGACAGACTGCCCAAAACTCAATTATTGATGTTTTAGAAATGGCAGGATAGCTTTAGCTATTTTTATAGAGATAATATTGCACCATTAATATGCATAGTTCTAAAATTTTACATCAGTTCAAAAAACTAAGAAATCCTTTTTTTTCTTTTTAAAAAAAGGCGACAACTCATGGAAAAAGTTAAATGTACATCATAATTTTAGAACAAAAGAGCAACATAGGAAAGGTTAAATTCTAACTAAGAATTAGTAAAGTTTGAAGCAGCCTTGGTTAAACATAAAAGTGACACATTTTTATCAGTTATTTATGTGAAACTGAACTGAGTAGGGATAAAACTAGTGAAGGGAAAAAGAAGAAAGGCACCCACCCACATACACGCTGACGCTGGAACTTACTGCCATCGGGTTTTGTCCTTCAGGGAGTTTTTCCTCGAGCCGCTCCCTTCGCTGGCGCTATCCTCCTCCTCCATCTCCAAGCTTCGGCTGCAGCTCCGGATGATCTGAAAGATGCTGTTGACCGTGAGCTCCTTCTCTGAATTCTTTAAGCCATTCTGTCCCACTCGCTGTAAGAAGTTATCTTGTCCACTGTAATCGGCTACAAACTACAGAAAAACAGTTCAAGAATACACTGTTTCAACTTACCATGTCTGAATAACCTACACCTAAGAGACCTAAATCAAAACAGTGGCATGTAATAACTTCTGAGCCTATTTTACTGAAATGGAGTCAAGAGACTCCAAGGAAAACTTTATTTTCTTTTTTTTTTTTCACCTCACCACATGAAATCCCCAAACTTGCTCCTTCCTCGTTGTGACAGTCCCAGCACCTCTAGGAATCTAAACTGAACTGTGAATTTATAACACAAAAAGCAATATTATTTCATGGCTCCCTAGGGACAAGGTTAGCCACTTTACAGAGGAGGGCAGTCATTTTATTCTTATAATGGGAGTTGAGAAGAGAATGAGTAAAGCTATCCATGACACAGAACAAGATGAAGTGACCCAACTCAAGGAAAACATTGAGAAGCTGTCTTTTGGCGGCCTTGTCCATATGTGCTACAGGAAAACAGTAGCTTCATGATGTTTTCTAAGCTACCATTGTGGCTTGATCATGATCAGGAAGCTTCTAGAATCAGAGGGAAGAGCTGCAATCCAGTCAAGAGAGGCAGTAGTCCTCCATTGCAAGGGAGCTGAGGAGAGTGGAGGCTGGGAGGCTTTTTAAAGCTGCCTCTTTCACTTACTGGACTTTTAACACCAGCTGCTAAGACCAAGGAAATAACAGCCGGAGTCTGTCACACGTGCATGTCAGGGGTTCTCAAGTCTTCCTAGAGCAAGTGATGCCTCTCTTCTCAGGTCACACGAAATAGGCTGAAGTTTTGTGTGTGTGTGTGTACATGTACATATGTGTTGAGTGTGTGTGAGAGTGTATGCACGTGTGTTGAGTGTGTATGAGCTTGTGCATGTATGTGTGTATGTGTGTGAATGTGTATGTGTGAATGTGTATGTGTGTCTATATATGTGTGGGTGTGAGGGTGTGAAGTGAGTATATGAGTGTGTGAGTGTGTGTGTTTTGAGTGTGTGTGTGTGCATAGTTATGTGTGCAGGTATGTGAGTGTGTGTGCTCGTGCCTTTGTGTATGCATGCGAGTATGTGTATGTGAGTATATGTATGTGTGAATGTGAGTATATGAGTGTGAGTGTATGTAAGTGTGTTGAATGTGAGTGTGTGTACATATATGTATGTGTGTGTGTATGTGTGTGTGTGTGAAAGGTCAGTATTGAGCATTGTTATCTACACAGATGAGAGCATGAATGACTCTGGATTTGGGCTTGAGATTTTCAAATACATAATGCCTCAAAAATCTCCCTAACACATTTTAAAACATTTTTATTTCACTTTTAAACACCCTAGAGGGAGGTTTCCTTGTGAGCCTCTTGGTGCCCCTTACTGAGTGTGCAATGTCCTGACTTAAAGCTCACACCATTCTTGAGAGCAGGGCAAGAGGGGCAGAACCTGGAGTGTCTGGATGACACATACGTGCGTGAAGAGATGGCACTAATGACATTCCCCACTCCTCCTCCCCCCAACAATTTGGAAGTTATTTGGTCTCATTTGACATCATCCTCTAAATCTAGATAGTTCTACCCAGTAGCAAAAACTTGCCAACTTTTGGAATTAAAACAAAAATCCAGCAGCACTTTCCCCCTCGGGCGCAACAGTATCACATTAAATCTAATGTAACAATACCAAGGTCCAAATAGGTGGTGGTGCTTTCTCCAGAACGTTCAAGGACCTCCTCTCTACCCGTAAACAATATACCAAGGCTTTCTCTAGACTCAGAAAGTGATTCCCATCGTACAAGTGAGTACACAGAAGGCTGGGCGGGTCTCTTGGAGACTGCCCACTCGGAAAGGCTCACCTCCAGAGCTTCTTCTTGGGAGCTGTACCGTGTGCAGAGCTTCAGGAGGCCAGATGCGCCATCAAGGACCTCACAGAGCTCCTTCAGGAACACCCCACAGAAGGGAACCACTTTGCAGCCCGGGATGTGCAAGGCTCGGGTCACTACCTTCTTGTACTCCACGGAAGACTCGTGCTGGGCCATGGCGTCCTTCAGGCTCCGCATGGTCTCAATGTCAGACTGGTCCATGAACTGCCACATCTTTAGAACTTTCCTTGACCTATTGCAAATCAATGACATTTTTTTTTTTTAAGCTTAGAGGGGTGAAAATGTAGCTTACATTATGTAGACAAAATTCCATAAGGTTTATTATTGCCATTTGCCTCCATAGTGCTCTTTCTGTGTTCTTATTTATTTAGGATTTCTATCTTCATTTGGTGTCATGGTGGCACCGGCGGTATAAAAGTAACTAACGACTTTCTGGTTGGATTTAAGGTCCACCTACGAGATGGAAAGGAATACTGTTAAAGGAGCCAAGATCCTGTGACTAGTTAGATCATAGACTTAGGAAGGCACCCATCAGTATTATTTTGCGATGTAATAATAAAATGACTCCTAATGATGTACTGCTATACACATACACCAGAGCCTCTCTCAAGCCTCATCAGGAAGATTTCTTGTAGCAGACGACGATTAGCACAGAGACCCTTGATTGATCAATATACACAGACTATGAGAAGAAGAAACATATCCTACCCCTCTCCCAATGCTCAGGGGTTTTCATGGGACAGTGAGTGGAAAGATTGCAAGAGAGAAAGATGGCAGATAACATCACAGAAATTGTCTTCCAGCTAAAGCAAGGCAGCTGCACATAGGAACTCACAGCAACTGTGACAGCATGCACAAGAGCTGTGCACATTCCAGCCAGACAAAAATCCCAGCGTGGAGGGTGGAAGGTAGGCACAAAATCCCACTACTAGCTGAGGAGCTAAAAGCATTGGGTAGTGGCTGGAGAGGGAACATCCGTTTTCTTTAAGGATGTGGTCCTTGACAAGTTGACCACATTCCAAGTTGGGCCCTACTTCTGGTCGGGTGACACAACTGGACTCCATGTGGTAAGAAAAAAAATGAAGAAATATCAAAGTTAGGTGGGAGGGGATGGGAGGAGGGACGGAAGGAGGGAGGAGGGTGGTTATAAGAGGAGTTGGGGGGAAAGATGGATATATTTAAAACTCATTGTATTACATTCTCAAGGAATTAATAAAAATATTGCTTAATAAAAAGCTAAGTATGAGCCCAGGATTACGCCTGCAAGGAGCATTCCTCCCAGGTTTCTGCTCCAAGTTCTTGTTTGTATCCCTGCTCTGACTTCCCTCTGTGATGGACTTATGACCTGGAAGAGTAAACCAGATAACACATTCCTTCTCTGAGTTGCTTTTGTGCAGAGGATTTTTTTTTAAATCATAGCAACAGAAAGGAAAGCAGAACACATGGTTTGCACTGCTATTTCTGAGGCATTGTCCGCAGAGAGCCTGTCCTATATGTCCCTCCCAATCTTTGAGTCCCTCAGTGGTGTACAAGAAGCCTGCTAGCTTAGAATCCAGCAGGGACAGGTTTTTGCAGAATGAGGTTTGACCTTAGCTCCACATCACCCAAGGGACCTTGTTTTGATGCATGATTCGCAAAACAACATATTAAATGGATTTTTTTTTCCTAGTTTGAAACTGCTGCTGAGATCAACAGGCAACACCATAGCTGGCAATCTCCAGAGTGGTATCATGGAATCATGAGGGGTGTCTGGACTGCCTTGCCCATGATGCTTTTTTGTCCTCCTTTATCCAACATAGGGAAACCAGACAGTTGGAGACATCCCTACGGAGAGCATTGTGAGAGGGTTTCTGTGAAAAGCAGGAACCTAGCCTCAGGGGCTGGGTGTGTCAAGTGGACTCCTTGGACACTCTTCCTGGGGGTGTGGATCATGGCCTACTGTGCAACTCTTACCTAAATATGCCCAAAGGCTCAGGGAGACATGGCTCTGTGGATGCTTTCTGCCTTTATAGGGTTAACAAGGCAGTGGGGGTGTTTCTTAGGAGTCCAGCCAGAGCAGACACTGTGGAAGGAGCTGAGCTTGGGCTATTTATTTATTTATTTTCTTTTTAAAAATACTCTTATTTATTTTATTTTTTTATATATATATATATATATATATATATATATATATATATATATATATGACGAGTACACTGTCTCTGTCTTCAGACACACCAGAAGAGTCATCAGATCCCATTACAGATGGTTGTGAGCCACCATGTGGTGGCTGGGAATTGAACTCAGGACCTTTGGAAGAGCAGTCAGTGCTCTTAACCTCTGAGCCATCTCTCCAGCCCACATTTATTTATTTATTTATTTATTTATTTATTTATTTATTTTGAGAGGAAACAATTTTACTTTACACAAAATCAGGACTAGATCCTTGGCTTTTTAAAAGAACGTTTCATTGATTCTTTGTGAATTTCACATCACACACCCCAATCCCACTCGTCCTCTCTCTTCATATCCACCCTCTGCCCTTGCAACTTCCCCTCCAAAAGAAAATAAAAAAATAAAAACAACCCCTCCTGATCCAAACATCTCATCTTGGAAGCTGTAGTGTGTCACCGTGTGTCCCACAGTATACCCTTCTTTCTACACATCTTTACTTGCATTCATTGTAAAGAGTCATTGCAAGTTTGATTCGAGGCCTCTGACTTCACTACTACACTATTAATACTGGTTGCTCACTGGGATTCCCATCATATATCCTGTTGTCCTGTTCATTAAGACCCGAGGCTTGGAATCTGCAGGACCCAGGCACTTCACTTGTTCCAGTAGTTCATAGATGGGGTATGTGCTGGGGTGAGCTGACTCAGAGCCCTGGATCTGGGCCTGAATGGTAGCTGAGTTGGTCATTGAACTTGAGCTATCTTTAAAAGCCTGCCTGACAGATAAGGAGACCCCTGAGCCTGAGAGAGAGAGGACCCCAGGACTAGATCTAAAGCCTGAAAATTGAGTGGTTGAGGGTGTACCACACTTTGACAGATATGTTTAGACATTTGGGAAAGATTCTTGCCTCCTGATGGGGGTGCTATTTTAGAGGGTTTTGGAAATTTTAGGAGGAGAGCTCCAGCTAAAAGGTTAGTGTAAGCAGGTTTTTCGAAATCATACCCTGTCCTTGACCCCTCCCTGTTTCTCCTTCTACTTCCGATAGGTTCACAATGAGGGAAAGAAGCCTCCCCCATACACACTCCCAGCAGTCAGGAGAGCATGTGTGGGACACTTTGGAACCACGAGTCAAGCGCAGACATTTGCACCTTCAAGTTGTTCTCTATGCTAGGTAATTGTGCAGTGAGAGGTTCTTACAAAACAAGTGGTGAGCAGACAGGGGTCACTAGGGAGGAACTCTGACACCACGGGCATCTATCTCTGTGACAGTAGAGATGACTACAGCCAAGTAGGACTTGGTGCTCCTTCAACTCCAGGTCTCTTTCCTTTGCTGTCCCCTCCCCTCTCTCCTCCTTTCCCTTTGAGGGACCAGGGCTGTGGAGTTTATCCTGGTAAGTGTTACTGCCTGTCCAGGGAACTGATTCAGAGCTATCTGACTAGAAAGAAGAACCTGTTTAGATCACCACACTTCCTTACCTGAGGCCTGCCAGGAACTCCATGACAGCATTGTAGTTACCCATGTTCCAGCAGCATTTGGCCACATGCACCAAATAAGAGAAGACTTCCCGCTTCTCCTCCATGGAGCCTGCTGTGAGGATCAGCCACGTTACCCAGGAGCTCACCTGGAAGATGGATGGTAGACATTCACTGAAGACATATCCCCGAAACTTGATTTATATATGTGTGTGAGTGTATATATATACATATATATGTGTATATATGTGCGTATGTATGTATATATGTGTGTGGGTATGTATATATATGTTTATGTATATGTGTATATATACACATATACATACACATACACATACATATATACATATATGTATAAAGGAAAAAAATCAATTGGGACCAGGAGATCCTGGGAAGCAAGGATCTCTAACATGAAACCCAGATCCATTGCTGATTTGATATGGCTCCTGGAGAGTCAATATGTCTGCATCTTCATCTCCATCTTGAAATAAAAAGGCTGAAAGGGGTAAACAGAAAATGCCTCTCGATCCACATGATTCCTTAAGACTATATAAAGCAATATGGTCCTTGGATACTCTTGATGAAATATGGCTGATGGACATGAAGGTTAAAGGCAGCCAATGCATTTAGCCCATATGTTTGAAACATTTATCAAGCAAGAAATGTGTAGTATCAGAGCTGGTAAAATGCTCAAGCAAGTAGCAGTACCCGTCACCAAAGTTTGACAACCTGATTTTTATCCCTGGTACCCACATGGTAGAAGGAGAGAATAAAATCTCTAACATTGTCTTCTGATTTTCATATGCCTTCCACGACATAAGCTCATGTGCACAGATGTGCACACACACATAAATAAATAAATAAATAAATAAATCTTTAAAAAATTAAAACATGTAGTACCAAACCAAAAAAAAAAAATACAAAAAAAAATTTTGGAACAATCTTATTTTCTAAATTAATTAATTAATTAACTAACTCTATATCTCCATCAGTTTCCCCTCTCTCTTCTCCTCTCAGTTCCTCCCTTCTGCCTTCCCTTCCCTCCACTCCCCTCCCCACCACGCACCCCACCACTCCTATGTTTCTCTTGAGAAAAGGGGAGGCCTCCCATAGATATTAACCAGTCCTGGCACAGCAAATTGCAGAAAGACTAGGCACATCTTCTCCTATTGAACCCAGATGAGGCAGCCCAGTTGGAGGAAAGAGTCCCACAGTCAGGCAACAGAGTAGAGACAGTTCCTGCTCCCTCTGTGAGGCCAAGCTACACAACTGAAACGTATACACAGAGGTCCCTAGTCTGCCCCATGCAGACTCCTTGATTCAGTCTCTGGGAGCCCTTCTGGGCCCAGGTTAGTTGATTTTGTAGATTTTCTTGTGGTGTTCTTGACTGCTCTGGTGTCTACAATCCTTCTTCCCCCACTTCCACAGGATTCCTCAAGCTTGGAAAAATCTTACACATGTTAATCTACTATAGCCTTCAAATGACAAAACAGCTAGAAGAGTAAAAACTAATACTTACTATGTACCAGGAGCCATCCTAAGGACTTTGACTATGACTCCTCATATATCTCTCACAACAGTTCAAACTCAGGCGTGATTAATGCCCCAAGAGGTTGCAGAAGATTCTCAGGCAAAATAGGCCACAAAGGCTTGCCTTGGACTTGGGGTTGCCATTTGGTGGCTGTATGAATGAACACACAGGGAATCTCATGTTTGCTGGCTCTAACTCCAGGATTACATTCTTCTACTGTGACTTGTTTTTTTTTTTTTTTTTTTCCTACCAGAGTATAAAATTTAGTATTTCACATCTACATCCCATTTCTGACATTTGGAATTTAAATGATCTCTTTCTGCACTGAGATCATTTCACTGTTGTTCATCCTGGTGCTTGGCCATGGCTGTCTAAGTTGAGTTGCTTTCTCCATCTTGCCTAACTCATGGGAGGGTGACCTGTGGTCTGCTGTTGACCATATTAGTTGTAATAGGTTAGCAACAGAGCTGAGACCTAAGGAAGAACTCTTTCTTCAGTCTGTGCGAGAGTGTGGCCTGAACAGAGTTCATGGTGACCAGGACATCTGAGGAAATAGGAGTCCAAGGTAGAGGGCACACTGCCCACAAACGGAAACAGTAAGAATTAATGATGTTTAGTGTCAGCACCATCTATAGAGGATGACCAATGCCAGTTTTTCCAATCTAGAAGCTTTGGCTTGCCAAGCCCTGGGTTTGATACCCAGCATCACAAAGGAAACAAAAGAATGAAACAAACAAACAAACAAACAAAAAACAAACAAAAACCCAAGAATAAAACAAATACAGAAACCAAAAGAGTATATGCCTCAGAGGAGAAATATTCACAAAAAAATTTCTTCTGAGGTCATGATACTTAAAAACTAGGACTCTCAGCTTAGTATTCTTTTATTCAGCCGATGAAAGGTGATGATTCCTTTTTACATGTGGTCCTGGGTGGATCCTCTTAAGCCATTGGTTCTCAACCTGTGGGCTGTGACCCCCTTTGGGGTTGAATTACCCTTTCAAAGGGTTGCCTAGGATCATTGGCAAATGGAGATACTTACATTACAATTCATCAATAGTAGCAATATTACAGTTATGAAGTAGCTATGAAAATAATTTTATGGTTGGGGTTACCACAAAGAGCATTAGGAAGGTTGAGAACCACTGTCTTAAGCATTTAATTTGGAGTTACACATTTGAAGATAGAGGCAGAATGAAATCAAGAACAGCACCCCTAAGATAATTTAAAAAAAAACCACCATCAACAAAACCCATCCCAAACTACAATGTATAGGATAGATGCTCAACACCTTTTACCCCTCCAGAGAAACAAGTATAAAAATGGTAGCAATGTTGATGGATTTCCATATATTGAACCATCCCTGCATCCCTGGGATGAAGCCTACTTGATCATGGTGAATGATCGTTTTGATGTGTTCTTGGATTTGGTACTGGGCATATACCCAAAAGGTGCTCCAACATATAACAAGGACACATGCTCCACTATGTTCATCAGCAGCCTTATTTACAATAGCCAGAAGCTGGAAACATCCCAGATGTCCACCAATAGAAGAATGAATACAGAAAATGTGATACATTTACACAATGGAATACTATTCAGTTATTAAAAACAATGACACATGGAACTAGAAAATATCATCCTGAGTGAGGAAACACATTCACAAAAAGACACATTATATTAGCCCCAAAGCTCAGAATACCCATGATACAACTCACAGACCATATGAAGTTTAAGAATAAAACCAAAATGTGGATGCTTCAATCCTACTTAGAAGGGGGGAACAAAATAATCACAGGAGGTAGAGGGAGAGAGGGACCTGGGAGGGTGAGAAAAAAAGGAGGGGGGCAGGATCAGGTATGTGAAGGGACAGGAGAGAAGTACAGAGGGTCAGGAAATTGAATAGAAATATGTAGCAGTGGGGGATGGGGAACTGAGGAGAGTCACTAGAAAGTCCCAGACAGTAGGGAAACTAGAGGCTCCCAGGACCCAGTAGGGATGACATGAGCCAAAATACCCAACAAAGGGGAGATAGAACCTGTAGAGACCACCTCCAGTAGATAGGCACAGACCCTAGTTGAGTCATTGGGGCCATCCACCAATCTCAAAAGTTTTAACCCAAAATTGTTCTTGTCTAAAAGAAATGCAGGGACAAAAAATGGAGCAGAGACTAAAGGAAAGGCTATCCAGAGGAAGCCCCACCTAGAGATCCATCCCATCTGCAGACACCAAACCCCAACACTATTGCTGATTCCAAGGAGCGCTTGCTGACAGGAGCCTGATATAGTTGTCCTCTGAGAGGTTCTCCTAGCACCTGACCAATACAGATGCAAATACTCATAGCCAACTGTTGGACTGAGCCTGGGGACTTCAACGGAAGAGCTAGGGGAAGGACTGAAGAAGCTGAAGGGAATTGCAACCCCATTGGAATAACAATATCAACTAACTGGACTACCCAGAGCTCCCAGGGACTAAACCACCATCCAAAGAATATACATGGAGGGATCCATGGCTCCAGCTATATATATAGCAGAAGATTGTCTTATATGGCATCAGTGGGAGGGGAGGCCCTTGGTCCTGTGGAGGCTTGATGCCCCACCATAAGGGGATGCTAGAGGGGTGAGGTGGGAGTAAGTGAATGGATGGGGGTGCACCGTCATAGAGGCAAAGGGGAGGGGGGATGGGATAGGGGTTTGTGGAGGGGAAATGGGGAAGGAGAACAACATTTGAAATGTAAATGAATAAAATAGCCAATTAAAAAAGATAAGATGGTGGCAATGATGGGGTACTGCTTAAACATGGCTACATACTGGAGGTTGTTGCACTGGAGTAAAAAACTGCCAATTCTTTTCTAATATAAGCTGAAATAAAACCTGTCACTCTAACATCCAGGAGGCTCTGAGTAGCTCTCTCTGTTATATCCTTGCTCTGAGGGATGCTAGCTGTATGCAAAATCTGAACAGATCTAGAATCAGTCCAGTAGGACAAGTCCTTCCTGCATCAACCAAAGAATTCTATGGGGTTCTTAGAGCTGAGCTCTCCTGCAGCTGCCAGCGAAATCCCCTGCTTGTTCTCCAAGCCTGTTTCCTACACCATGTAACAGTCTGTTCATGAAACCTTAGCTCTGCTGGACCAAGAAGAAATGTTTGCCAACAGAGACTGGTCGTGGTTTGGTGCAGCTAGCCAATTCTTCCTTTAGCTTGGTTTGTGTTTGATGGACCTTAACCTAGAGTGGGAACCAAGTCAAACTTTTCTTTAAAAGTAGAAATTGGATTCTGAGCATTTGAAATGGTTCTTCAGAGTCACCCAGTTCCTGCCTGAGACTACGGCCTGACAGAGTCCTATGGCTGTCAGCCAGCCCTTCGTTGAAAGTCACTGGAACTATTCTGACTATTCCTATCAGGCAGTGAATAGAAAGGGTTAACCCTCATCCAGGAGGAGAGGCAGAACCCACCCCTCCTTTGTGTCCCAATCCTGATCACGCACACAGATTTATTTCCTATCAGTCAAATCATTTCCCATACACTTTCCCACATGCTAGGGAAAAAATAGCAATACTGTATTTCACATGGAAACATAATTTAAACCAACTGTTCCATCCCTGAGTGTGAGTCCCCAGGGCCCCTGGTTGTTGAGATTATATAAGCACTGTTATCATAAACTCTCTTTTCTCTCCCTCTCCCTCCCCCTCCTTCCCTCCCTCCTTCCTTTTTTCTATCCCTTTCCCTCCCCCCTCCTTCCTTCTCCCTTCTCTCTCATACACACAGTCCACATAGCTTAAAAACTGCAAGGGCAATTCTTATGATGACATAGTGTATTTATGGTTTTATTGGTGTTAAGTGGTAAGAATGTTACCAATGAAACAAAATAAGTGATTAAAAAATAGACAAAAATTTTTGGTAGTATCAAATGTAGCCCACAGCATAAAGGCAGTTACACTTACCAAGTAGAGATGAAGGATTCTACCAGCTCAGAAAAAGTTTCACGATATCAGTCACAAAGAAAAAAAAACGTGAGAACACACATAGTCCAATTGCTCTACTATAGTAGAGAGAACAGAGGTGTTACCTGCAGCAGATTATTTTGCCTCATTTCAATGATCAGCATGAATAAACAGAGAATTAGATCCTTGTATCAATTCATATGTACTTAAGCATGATTTGTTGATTGAATTTTTATATGTGCCTGCCGGTGAGAGTTTCTGTGAGAGAGTAGGCAGAGGCTAGATACTGGGAGCTAGAGTTAACAGGACTCCAGTACTCATGGTTATGCGAAAACCACTCCCCACTGCTAAGCCATCACCCCAGCCCCTCAGGTTAAGAGCTTATCCCTGAAGGCTTGTGCTTACTCTGATGATCCTAACCCGTGGATCATGACTGTAGCCTACAGCTTCCCTACACTTGCTCTTTTCCAAATACATCCCTCCCTTCCTCCTTCATTCTCCCCTCCCTCCTTCCCTTTTCCTTACCCCCTCTCCCCCTCCCTCCATTCCTTCCTCTCTCCCTCCCTTCTTTCATTCCTTCCTTACTCCCTTTCTTTTCCTCCAGAACTGGAGATTGAATTCAGAGCTTTGCATATGTTAGATAAGCACTCTACCACTGGCTTTTATCCACGGCCGTTCTTTATTTCGAGATAGGGTCTCAGTAAGTTGTTTAAGCTGTCCTTGAACTTACAATCCTTATGCCTCAACCTTCCCTGTGGGTATAATTACAGTGGTATGCCAGCATGTGCAACATCATTTCTGTCATTCCCATCCTTATCTTGTAGGCCTAGCCAGACTGAACGTCTTGCTCTCTCTTACCACATCAAGTACCATATTGTTGCGTCATAGTTCAGTCAGGAAGGCATATTCTTGAAGCACTCAAAGTGATCTTCCCTTGGTCTATTTTGTCTTGTTTACTTCTTCTATACAGTAAGACATTTCTCTTGGCCACAGACTCAAGTCCATTCGCCAGCTTTATCTCACCTTTCATGTCCTTACTTTTAGAGTTAAACCAGGTTTCTGTCCATCTCAGGGACCTTAGGATGCTACTCCTCCTATGAAAGGCTCCCTCATACCCAACTTATTAGCTCATTTCTCCTTATCCTTTAGGAAGAGCTTCCCCTAGATCTGTCATCAAGATCTTACCTCTAAGACTCATACCTCAGAAGGGCCCTCACTGACCCTTGTCCAGCTGTGCTCCCTCTAGTGAGAAGTTTGTGCTTAGAGAGGACATGACTGCTGACAGGCTACTTTCTAGATCATCCATGCCCCGTAGACCCATGCCTCCCACATTCAATGACCAAATGGTCCCAAGCCCATTGCCAGATCCATAAATACCTTTTATGTGTCTCAGTCCTTCTGACTGACTATAAACCATAAGGGGCAATAAGGTGGCAGTGGTGTATGGATAGACTTGAACTAGAGATCTGAAATGTCTATTTGTTGGTACACAAGTCAAGATGAGAAGATCAGAGAGGCCAATAATTTAGACCATTTTTGTTCTTGTGCCTTGGACCTGAGAGGGAAGGGGCAAGCCTCCCTTTTGGAACCTGACAAAATCATCAGTGTTTTTAAGGCATCACTGACTTCCCTTTTGGAGCATGTGTAGGTACTTACAGACCTGGAAATGGGCTTGGGACCATTTGAATGTGGAGGCATGGGTCTACAGAGGATGAGTGATGTAGAAAGGAGCTGGTACCCCATACTACCCTGACCCCAGCACATATTTGGTGTTGTGTTCCCATGAAGGCAGATGGTAAGCCTGCTGTATTTACAGTAAGTAGCCATGTCAGTGACTGGCTGAGATCTACCATCTATATAAGTCTAATGAGACAAAGCAAGTAGAGGAACAAATGAAGGACACACACTTCTTATATGAAGGCAATCTCTGGATCACCTAGTACCTTCTATTCAGTTCCTTCCTGTTCTCTTTGACTTAATGTAGGACCTTGAGGCTCAGTTAGGCTGTATTGGCTTCTCACTGCACGCACGTACAACTGGTTTATTTTTGTTATGCTTGTGTGCCTGACTTTCACATGCGTCTGCTCTGTCTCGGCAGACCCTGAGTTCTCAAGGATAGAGACCATCATTCCCACATTTCCAGGATGGGGATGCTTGGTGCCTCTGGCCAGCAGAGGGGCCATCCAGAGTCCCAGGAGGCCGTGGGTAGAGAGGATTCTCAGAGTTCAGGAATTATATTTGGGAAAAGCTTAAGCACTTCCTATCACTGTTCCCAGGTCCAGAAAAAGGAGACAGATTAATTTCTGCCAAAAGTTTTTTTTTAACATGCCAGTATAAATGGAGTCAGAAGGGCCTCTCGCAATGGGTATCTGGTCACTTTAATGGCAAAGGTTGGGCTCAAATGGTGAAACATATAGGAGTCAATGAAAGTCAAACAAAGCTGCTTTCCTATAGCTAAGTTATGTACAGAGTATACCCATTACTGCCCTAGACAGACTGAGGCAGCCCACACATGTCACTGCTTCTCAAAGGTAGGACACTCACATAGGAATCACTGGTGAGAGTGGTGTCTGTTCAAATGTGGATCCAAGGCCTCACCCAGGCTTAGAAAATGGGCCCTATAAGATCAGGGAAGGGCCTGAGAATCTGCATCTTCAGATAAACTCTCTGGTGATTCCTAACTGCACCAGAGTCTGAGAATGAGTACAGGTGCTCGGTGTCCTCTGTTGGCTCTCTGGGGTCCTGAGTAGGGCTCAAGCACAGTGGCTGTGACTTAGCCTCATTCTTTATACCTGAGAGTCTGGCCTCCTCATTGACTTAATGACTTGAGTCGACTTGGAAATAAGAAGAAGAAGCCAGAGGGAAGCAGCAAGGAGCAGGGTTGGATATCACAGACAGCTGAGGTGAACAGAGCTTCACCTGACCTCCAGTTCCACTGCTTCTTCTAGTCTCAGAGGTAAGCTGCCTAACCACTCTGAGCCTCAGTTCCCTCCTCAGTAAAATGGGCACAATACTCATCTCATAAAGCAACTATGAGAATGAAATGGCCTTTTGTGTGTAAAGAAGAGCTGGCTGGATGTTTTCTGGGTGACCATGGCAGCAGCTGCTGCTATGGCTATGATTAACCTTGTTATGTGGGTGATGGAGTGGCTGAATTCCAGATATAGACCTCAGAGACCCAGAAGAAAGAATTGCTAAGTCTCGCATCTTAACTACAGACCTTCTGGCCAGACCAGAAGAATCCACGAGCACTTCAATCCTTTCCTAACAGGGTGATTCTCAGGTTACCTTTTCTTCCCTTGTTAGGAACAAAATGGAATTTTAAAGTTAAAAGTTACCTGATCTCATTCCTAGACCCGGCCATACCTGAAACTCTACAACTACTCCATAAATTAAAAAATCTGTTTGGGGGTTGTAGAGAACTTTTCAACTAAGTTGTTGCTAAAACACAACTGGAAACAAATCCTGACAAATTTTTTTTTGGTTTAAGGTAATTCTTCCTCTTCTAATAAATTTTTTGTTATGTACCATGATGGACCAGAGTAAACTACACTAGAACTTGGAGACTTGTGAGAGAAAAATCACAAACAATGGGTTAAATAATATTTCACTGGATTAGTACAAGGTCCCATTTGCTGCATCTCTGGAAGTCTGGTTTTTCTACCCATGCTGGGTCCCAGTTGACCTCCTGTAATGGCTTGAATGAAAATGGCCCTCATGGGTCATAGGGGATGGCACTGTTTGAAAGGGTTAGGACTTGTGGCTTTGTTGGAATATGTGTGGACTTGTTAGAGTATGTGTGGCCTTGTTGGAGGAACTGTGTCACAGATTGGGAGTGTGTTGGAGCAGGTAGTGGGAACTTTGAGATTTCAGACGCTCACCAGGCCCAGTGGCTCACTCTCTGTTCTGCTACTTGCTGAACCTGATGTTTCTTCTCTGTTTCTTCTCCAGTACCATGTCTGCCTGTGTGCCACCATGCTTCCTGGCACGATGGCAATGGACTAAACCTCTTAACTGTAAACCAGGCCTAGTTAAATGCTTTCCTTTATAAGAGTTGCCTTGGTCATGGTGTCTCTTCACAGCAATAAGACTAACTAAGATGCCTCCCAAGGCTATTCACATCTCTGTCAGTATCATTCTTTCCACATGTTCTGTACAACTACACTTGCTGGGGACTGTTTGAGGCATTCGGGCAGGAAGGACTGGAGTGAACAGAAGAATCCCCAGGCTGCCTATTTTTCCCTGTAACTAGGACAGTTGTGTGCATGTCCACTTTCTCTGTACTATTAACTTCCTAGAGGGTAAGAGCACATTCTGGCCATGTCCCTACTGCTAGAAGGATCTCTTGTCCATAGTTAGCAAAACACAGTTGTTTATTGCTGAACTCTTCAGCTATAAATTCCTTAAATACTCAGAAATTGGGTCTGTGTCCACAGTTAGTGGTTTGATATCAACTACTGAACATATTCTTACTGTGATACCCAAGCATCATTTTTAATGAAGCAGGCTTGGGAGAATCCCCAGCAGCTATGGGGCAGCATTAGTCTTCCCTCTCACCACAGCCAGTCAGATTGAATGGGTCATTCAGTCTGAAGCCAATCACTGAAATGGACTTCAAAAATAAGACTCATCTCACACATATCTTAGTTTATAAAAGTGTGTGTTGATCATAGCCAGGGCCTCCTACATGTTAAGTTTGTGCTCTATCACAAGGCAACATCCCTAGCACCTCTTTGATTTAAAGATCATAATTATAAGAATAAGAAGTTAGATGTGTTAAACACAACATTTCTTCTTTTTTCCCCCAGCCCTATAAGTTGATATTAATATTGTTCCCATTTTAATATGAGGAACTCAATGTTCAGAATGGCTACACAAGCGTGCCTTATGACCTAGGAAAAACCAAAACGAAAGATGTGTTTTTAAAGTACCAGGCTCTGATACTTTCCATCTTTCTTATAGGAATTAACAGTGAATTATTTATAGCTTTGAGCCTTGGAAAGCCATTCTGAGCTCACGGTTTAAACAAAAACAAAACAAACAAACAAACTAACAAACAAAGCCCCTTGGCAATGACTTTGGGGGAAGCTACAAGGTCTGAGAAGTGCATGGTTAGGTCTCATTCAGAAACAGAACGCCCGTGTTCTGAAGGTACAGGGATTGCAACATTTGGTCCTGCTGGTTGCTCACTAGTGATCCATTTAGTCACCCTTCTATCTCTGACCTCAAGAACAGGGCGGGGACTCCCCTAGTTACAGAATCTTGAAGAGGAAAGAATGAGTGGGAGAAAGCCCTCGAGACAGCGCAGCCTGAAACTTACTCTCAGAGTCATGACTCAAAGAGCTCATGCTGGCTCTGTCATTATCTCTGCTGTTTTATTTAAAAAAAAAAAAAAAAGAAAAAGAAAAGAAAAGAAAAAGAAACCAAGAGAGGCTCAGTCCTAGAGCTTGTAAGTGTCAGAGGTGGGGTCAGCTCAGGCAGGCCTGTTCCAAGGGCTCGCTATGCCAGATTTTGTTGGTCTGAGTTGATTCTGGAACTCCAGTGTTTCATGGGAGCCGATCTTGAATCTCTTTGCTTCGTCCTTCCCATAGATACCATTCTTTACTAGAGCTCGCTCCTGCCTACCATCTCTGCAGCCGGACTCACACATCCATTTCTAGTTCTGAATATAGAAGAGTGAACTGGATATATCTATTGGGAGGCCTCAAAGCACCCTCACACCCATCTTGTCTCCATCCTTCCATCCAGTAGTCCGAATAACATCTCTGTTGCTTGTAGTTTTGCTACTCTGCCTTTGCTCCAGGATGGGCCATGCTACCAGCTCCCACCCAGCTTCCCTTAAATCCACAGATAAAAGACACACACACAGTTGTTTTCAACTTGCCTTCTTGGCACAATTGCTGGGCATTATTAAACTCCCACTGCTAGCATGACCTTATCAATACTCTTAGATTCACACTTCTCACCTGCACTAAACTTTAGTGCCCAGTTACATCTAGTATCTGCTAAACACCCCTGACCACCCACCTATAGGAGTGGGCCACAGACCGCTGCTCCCCGTGAGACCTCACATGACTGCTTGGTTTTTCTCTCTCCAGAGATGGCAAACTCTCCTCTCCTCCCTTGCATCTGTCTCTTTTTCTCCTGGGACCCAGAAGTCCTGCCTATTTCTTCTGCCCAGCAATTGGCCGATGGTTTCTTTACGGACAGATCAAGAACCAACTGGGGGACAGAATATTAGCATCAGAACTGCCCCTACACATCTCCTTTAGGAAGCCTACCCAGATTCACAGAGTTCAGAGGCTCTCTGTGCTAACATAACTTACTGCTGCATAGTGACCATGACCCCTCATAGGAGCAGGAGCTTCCTGAAGCACGATCACTTTGCTCATGTCTCCCAGTACAGGTCTGACATGAGTGGTAGGTGCTCACAGACATCTTATTTTGTGTTAGGCATGAAGTGCAACAGTTGACTCTCTATTAGTGCTACCCTTCTCAGAAGACAGCTCATACACGTGGGCAGGCCATAGCACTGGTGGCTGTGGTACAAAAAGTGAGACAAGGCTATTGACCCCAGACCTATCACAACCACCTATCACAATCTCCCACGTCCTATTACAGTCACCTGCCAGCTTGCTCTTTACCAAAACAACTAGTGTTGGGGGAATACATCCAGGGAGTCAAGACACAGAGGGCTGATGGATAATCTGGACCATCCTAGAAGATTCTATTTCCCTGAGGTTCTTTAGTTCTAGAGAATGAAGGTAATAGAAGACATCTCATTTTTTTCTGGAATGGCTTTGGCCCATTCATTCAAAGGTTCCCTGGCTGAGTCTCTTGGTTGGAGAAACTATTGGCCGGGGCCAAACTTCCTAGGAAAAGGGAATGAGTGAAATTTGTCTGTCAGGAGTACTGAGAAAGACCAGGGGCTTTGGAGATGTGTTGTGAATCATGCCAAGCCCCAGTGCAGGTGAACACATGCCACAGGTAAGTGAGATGGAGTCCAGAAAGTCATTACGTAGCTTGGTATGAAATACAAACTTTCAACTTCTGCTGTGCAGATGTTGTTCAGGGAGCTGGGGGCTATGCCTCAACCAACACCAACAATCAGTCAGAAGGGGGAGAGAGAGGAACAAAACAGTCTGCACATGCTGGCAGATGTTCCCCTCAGACAGATCTGTGGGAAAAAACAACAAAAGACACTGACATTTCCCAGAGATCAATTACCTCCTGTCCCTGCTAGACACAGGGGTATGTTCTAGACCACTGAGAAGAGTGGTCAGCATGTTCAGTACGTGTACATAGGGTAATCTGGGCATATCATTCACTGAGGAGAACAAATGTGACAAAGAGAATCATAGCCTCTTTGCTTCTCTTCCCATGGGTAGAGAACCTGTGCAGGATATAGGACATTGTACCAGATGGCAAGGAACACAGGACTTGGAGCTAAAACCAGAAAGGTTCATTTCTTGGCTCTGTCTCTCATTACTGTGTTTGTGACCTGGAGTAAGCTTTCTAATTACACTGAGATCCAAATTCTTCACCTGTAGGCTAGGCATAATCAAATGCCCTCTATTTTAATGGGTGGTGACTAATAAAAAGATAGTTTGTGAAAAGGCATCCTGTGCACAGAGCCAAGTGCATCTCAATAAATGCCAATCAGTATTGATAATTAAAAATAATAAGTGGTTCCCTCTTCACATTGTAGACCTTATGGAACACTGAGACTTTATTATTATTATTATTATTATTATTATTATTACCATTGCAGATTCACTCCTCCCAAGATTAAGAGCCTCCAGGAGAATGATTCTTCCTTTCTCTTAAAGAGACTGGGAAAGAGGAAGTAAAGGGAGGCAGGAAGAGGGCAGAAAAATGTCTACCATTTAGGGCTGGGTAGGAAGATGACTCTGTGATTAAAATGCCTGTCACTCAAGTTTGAGGACCTGAGTTCGGATCCCCAGAGCCCATGTAAAAACCCAGGGGTTGGGAATATATGCATACAATACTAGTGATTGGAGTGAGGAGGGGCAGAGACAGGCAGATCCCTTGTAGCTCATTGGCCAGCCATTCTAGTCTAATTGATGGGTTTCACATTCAGTGAAAGATCCTGTCTCAAATAATAAAGTTGGAAAGCTGGCCAGATGGCTCAGTGGGTAAAGGCATTTGCTGCCAAGCCCGATAACTTGAGTTTGATCCCTGGGACCCACATGTTAAGAGAGAATTAACACCCAAAAGTTGTTCTCTGACCTCTACATGAGTACCTTGTCACATGACTGCACACACATACACATATAAATAAACAAATGTGGGGTGGTTTTTTTTTTTTTTTGGTTAGTTTTTAAAGGTAAAGAATGATCAAGAAAAGACACCAGACACCAAAGTTTGGCCTCCATGAATTAACACACACACACACACACACGTACATATACTACACATTATTTCCCTAACACCCCAACTTAGATTCACTCCTGAAAGTTAAGTTTGATGGCCACCATATTAGTAATGTTCAGGATGCAGCTAAAACTGAGGTCTCTTTCTCTCCCACCCACCCGGTCCCTCTCCCTCTCACACACACACAAGAAAGTAAACTTAAAACTCTCCCATGTTCTCCAGGTAGTAGGTGCTTGGTGAATATCCCAGCAGCTGTTATCCCATCCTGCTCTGAAGACCCCAGACAGAAATAGGTCAGCAATGTTCTGATGTAATGTTTCCCAAACTAGGCTCCAAGGCACATACTCTACCAGATGTTCCACATTTTGTAGAGAAGTGTCTGCGGCCATGTAAGTTCAGGAAACACTGGGATTAGAACAAGATTTTTTTTTTGGGGGGGGGTCTGGCAGGATTTCTTGGAACATTTAAGATGCTGATGAGAGAGATGAATTCTCAAGGAAGGGTTAGTTGTATGTCCCCTGTTCCTGTGGCTATGTGATTTTTTTTCCCTTCTAGGAGCTAGAAGAGCTTAGAATGTGGGCCTCAGTTCTCTCTGGGCCCTTTCACCTGATGTGGGGACACAGTCCAGGGCTCCTGCCCACTGGCAGTCTTAAAGATCTGATACCTGCATCTGGCATCCTGAAAGCATATTTCTTCATCACTAGAAAGCTGCCTGGGGTGGAGGAGCTGTAAGAGGTAAGGAAGTCAGGAAGGGCAGCATAGCCATTTATGATTGGTGCTACAGATTCAGAATCAGTGTGTTGCTGGGAAAAATTTAAATACGAGACACAAAGGAAGATTTTCCATGTAATTCAAAGTGCAGAGGCTGAGGTGCATAGGCTGCTGTCACTCTGTAGTCAAGACAACCATGAGGCAATTACACAGAAAACAGACCAGTTCTTACCAGGGTCTATGATATAGCAACTACTCAGCAAGGACTTTAGAATGCTGCTAATTTTAAAAAGCCGGAGATGATCTTCCTCCCTCCTTCTTCCCTCCCTCCCTCCTTCCCTCCCTTCCCCTTCTCTTTCCTTCCCTCCTTCCTTCCTTTCTTCCTTCCTTCTGTCCTTCCTTTCTTCTTTCTTTCCTTCTTTTCTTTTTGTTGTTGATAGACAAACAGAAAAAAAAAGTTAAATGTCTTACAAAGGTCACTCAGTAAGTGTCAGTGCTGGGCTAGACTCCAGGTCTTCTGATCACAGAACATCTTATAGGTGTAACCTGCCAGATTTCTGTGTGAAGAAGCTCTGATGTACTTGCCCTCCCTCTGTGGGTTCTCAGATGTAGGCTCATCTGGGAGTAGTGGTGCATGCCAGGAAGGTCTGATGGTGAGAGAGGTGATGCGGGTTGGGAATGGCTGTAAACTGCTACAGATAACCAACTTAGGTTAGTGGTAATGCCTGGGCAAAAGCCTAGGACAATGGCAATACAAACCACACCCTGCTCAGGATCTGCCAGGACACAGTTCTCAACAGTCTGTGGTGATGCTGGTGGTGGTGCTGCTGGTGGTGGTGGTGGTTGTGGTGCTGGTGGTGGTGGTGGTGGTGGTGGTGTGTGTGTGTGTGTGTGTGCGTGTGTGAGTGTGGGTGCCTCCAAAGGTAGCTTTGACTGCAGACCTGTCTGCAAAACTTCAGGTATGCTGAGGCTTCAACTTCTGCCTCTAGCTCCAGCGAGAGAGGAAGATCAGCTGTGCCCTGTAGACTGGGCTATGGAAGGAAGAGGGCCAGGGAGGGTGGAGGTAGGACAGAATTCTAGAGGGGAATGCCATGAAAAACAGGAGAGAATTAATGATGCAGCCATCATTTGTCAAATTACCCATAATAGAGAAGACCAAAGGGTTCCCCATGCTTCCACAAGGGGAGGAAGTCGGCAGGCAGCAAGAGGTCCTGAGAACCATCTGGTTAAGATCTGCTCAAAATGGGAGGGCACAGCTGTCAGCACCCACAGTGAATTAGGGGCTCAGTGGGCACACTCAAGGTTAAGAGCTGCAGAGATTCAAAGCCTTGGTCCTAGGGAGGTTGACATGAGGTTCAGACTTAAAGTTGAAGGGGATTTATGTTGGAGACTGGGGCCATCAGCCACAGGGTTAAAAGGGATCAGTGGAAGCCTGCTTGTTCTCGGGGCAGTCAATCAAAGGTTAAGGCTTGCTGACAGGTCCTGTGAAAGGGACAAACTGCCTGGGGCAGAGCAGGGCTGTCTACAGTGACCTGCAATGTAAAGGTTTTACATATCCTGCAACAAAGTATGGAGGAACCAAAGGCTAGCCAAGCTTCCCTTATAGAGAAGGGTAGACATTAGCCTCAGGGATAAAGTACTTCATACCTGGTTCAGCCAATCACTTTGAAGAAAGATTTTCATGGAAATGTTTAAAGTTTAGATGACAGAAACAGACAGACAAATAAACGAACACAACATTGAAGTATTATAAGATGATATCAATTACAAAACTAACGAACAAAAAAACCCACCACCAACAAAAACCCTCAGGGCAAACCCAGGCAAAAAAGGATTGCAGTTTTGGCTTCCTAACTTGGGCAGATGTTCTGTACCAGGCGAAGTGAGGAATCCAGGGGTGCTGGCTCAGCTCTAGTGTTTACTAAACATGCAATACATTTTCTTAGGCCCCTTCCCTTGTCTTCAGGTTTAAAGGAAACAATATAAAAGCACTTCCTATCCTTAAAAACCCAGGAAGAAGTTTAGCCAGTTTTGTTAATATTAATAACTGCGTAGTCAAGAATTTCTAACTGTGGCATTTAGATGAGTGAGGCAGCTACATGTCATGTGCTGTGTCTTATTTGTAAAGGGCAACTTTCAAGCGATGTATTTCATGCGCCTTGCTGGCTATGTAGTGTCCTCCCAAGCTGTCCGCCAGACATCATTTCTAGTCTCAGACACTCCATATGCCTCCATTATACTTAGCCCAGGTTTCAGAATCTACATTTTTATATTTTTTTCCTGAAGCAGGGGAAGAATCCAGTAGTAAAGGATACTGCTTTTAGATTCAAGAGACACCACAGGCAAATTTACATGTTTAAAGAAGAAAACAAAAGCAGATTTTGCTATTGGTTGATAAGAGTTAGGTATATAAAATGAAAATTATCTGAATATTGCATATTTTCATTAAAAGCTGACAAAGAAATGTCTTTCTCTTTCCTCCTATTTTCCAAGCTTTGGTGAGGTAGTAAAAATGTAAATGTTTAGTTAAACACTTTGCAGAGACAAAATTGGCATGCATAGTTTTTTTAGCCTTTAAACTACAAATAAATATATTCAGCCTTCTATTAAATACATCCAACACCTGCGGCGTATAAAATCTGGCCTAAATTTCCTAAAGTCCCTGGACCTGTCTAGTATTTTAATGATAAAACCCAGATGTTCTGGTTTACATGCCCTGGAAGAGAAGAAACATACAACCTTACAATGAACACTCACCGCTGTAAATCTGATTAAACTCTATGCCAAACATGGATTGGAAAGAGAATGATGTTTGAACAAACAATCCTTTATAAAGTACTTTTCAAATCCACTTCTAGAGTTCTAGAAAACTCCTGAAATGTGAGCCAGCAATATTTACCTACATTCCATGACTGCATTGCAGTATTAACTTGGGGTCAGGGACTGGTGCTCAAAGCAGGAATCATGGTGACATAATTAGTATGCAGCTCTCTAATCTGTGCTCTGAAGTCTGAGTAGAAAGGCTTTGGGAACTTTCACAAATGGCAATGCCATCTGGAGACCAGGGATTCTTAAATGTAGCACACGACTGAACCATTTAGGAAAGATACTAAAAAATACCCAAGTTCACACGCCAACACTGCAGAGTCTGCAGTTTTGTGACCTAGTTCAGCAGACTGGGAGAAGGGAGTTGACATTGTCCTGATAAAGGTTTTCTGAGCTATTCTGATGAAGATAGGAATCGGTGTGTAGGGCCTTGGATCTAGAAGCGGACAGGAGTAGCTGAGGGTCTTGTTTAAATGAGAATCATGACTCCTCAGAGTGAGATGCTGGCAGAGGAGGAGTCCACATTTGCAGCGAGCTCCCAGCTATGGCAGCTGCTACTACTTATTTCCATTTTGTTCTCAGGTCTCTTGGGTCTCTTCCATCCTAAAACTGCCATTGTCCCCTCAGTTTCATGCCCCTGTGTAATTTCAAAGCTTATAGGCTTTTCATTCTGTTGGATGGTTGTCTGCCTGTTCTGTCTGTCATTCCTCATGAGCAGACGTAGGTGATGTCCTGTTGGGAAAGTGGTGGATGAGACTGGACTCTGCTTACTGCACCGGACAACACACAACAGAAGGCAGATGACAGAGACCGTTTTCACTTGGAGATAGGAATCTTCATTATCTGATCAGGTCTCACTCGGTACACATCAGTCTCTATAGTTTTGCAACTTATCATATCCCACCTAACTAAAAGGTGAGCTCCACAAGGGTCAGAAGTTTGTTTGGCTTTTACCACAGGATAAAAGAATGCATAGCATCCTATCAGCCTTTCTGGTTGAAAGACTGAATGAACAAATGGATGGTATTGCTGGCACTCCTTCAAAAAGCTACCACGAGTGCTGGCTGGCTGAGGAACATAAGAAGAGTTTGTTTCCAATCGGGCTGGATCAGAAGAGCCATCTTTGGCAGCCTACCTCCGAAATGTTATTCTAGTTGACAGAGACCCAAAGGTACACTTGGGGCTGCTCAGCTTGAAAAGGGTGTAGGGGTGCTTCCCCAACCAGGGCCAAGAAGTTTAAAGAAGGTCTGTTTCCTAGATGAGGTGGCCAAGTAGCATGCACCACCAGATATTTTCTGCGTCCTTTGTTTAGTTGTTCAACTGTCTATGGAATAACATTGAAGTGACAAGACTAGTCTATGCTTCAAGTGTTAAGCAGACATTATCAAATATATTTCCATGCAATGATCCTTAATCTCATTCTCTTTCCTTGCCCCATCACTGGATCCTGGATTTAAATTTTATCATTGAAAGTAATGTATGCTTACAAAAACCCCCAACAATATAACATCTTATACAGTAGGAAATGAAGTCTCCTCCCTTCTCACCTTACTATGGGTTACCATAAAAATTCAGTTCCTTGGCTTTCAGACAACAGTGGCCTGGAAACTGGAAAGCTGGTGGGAGGGATGACTTTTACAAATCTGGATTGCTTTAGCATGCAAAAGGGCTTGCCAGGAATATCAATATTAAACTCTCTGTAGCGTATCACACTTGTCGAGGCTCTGGCTAATGCATAGGAAATTCCAGGAAGATGCTATAAGATTCACATCAGGCATCCATTCCTGAGATTCTCTAGGCCTCATCTGTTGGCCAAGAAAGACTGACAGTGGGCAGCATACCTGGGCAGGTCTGTATGAGTGCATTCGTGTCATGCTTTGGATACACCCTCTACTAAGGCTCAGTGTAAGACACAGCCTGCAGGAGATTCATGCTGCAAACACTTCTGCCTGGAACACGCCACCCATGAGCCACAGGGCACACATCTCCAGGAGCTCTAGGAGGATGCCTAGATCCACGATGGTAGATTCTCTGATGTGGCATGCTTCTTTGCCCCCTTTTTGACTTTCCTTTCTTGTCCTTCCTTTCTTTTTTCAATGATGAGAACATTACCCATCATCTTACTTATTTTTTTGCCTTGGTTTTCAAGAAGGTCTGACCAGCTTTGTAGTCAGTGGCATCTATTTTCTCCTTTTAAAGATTCTAGTCCTTCTTACTCTATGACTCTTGGAAGCTTCCTTAAAGTACCTTTTCCGCCTTTGCAAATAGAAGGAAACATAAATAAGACACCAACAGTTTGGTGCTGCCATTTTATTATTTATTGAAAAGAAAAATAAGGGCCAATAAAGCTCCCTTTGCTAAAAGGAAAAACAGCTGGCTTAGTGAAAGGACTTAGACAAAGATCTGAGGCTTTCTTATCCTTCCCACTCAGTGAAACTATTTCAAACTAGGGACTAATAAGTCTTCTGCCTTCACGTGCTGTGACGAGTCACTAAGCTTGTTTTGCTTTTTGCTCTGTTCCTGGGAAGGGCAGCCAAATATGGGCCCAAGTGCTCTTCTCTCCGTCACCACCATTAGCAAAGAGGACTGACAGTCCAGGAAGGACAAAGACATACCCTCATGTCTTTGTTTTATTCTGTTGCTTTTTGTTTTTGTTTGTTTTTGAAATAACAATGTCATGTCTATGTTAACAAGATACACCTTTCACCTTGGCCCTTCTTTCTGCCTCTACCTCTTGTATGCTGGGATGAATCACCACATTCAGGTTTTGAGGGTTAAACCTAGAACTTGCATGCTAGGCAAATGCTCTACCAACTGACCTATACCCACAGCCTGTTTATATCTACTTATTTATATTTATGGGGACCCAGATCTAGCTACTTAGCAACTCCAGGAGGGGCTTTAGTTATAGTTATGATGCTGTAGATCAAGCAGCCTTAGGAATCAAGTGTTCCTGATGATTACATTTTATTCCAGAAGTGTGGCCTGGGCTTATCAGAAACTAAGTGACAAAACGTTTATTGCAACCAGAAGAACTCTACATTTTATTTAGAGGCTGTGTTTGTAACTCAGTGTTACAGATGTGCTTAGCATGTGTGAAACTCTGGGTTCAACCTCTAGAACCACAAACACATGCACACAAAGGTAGGTTAGGCTACCAAATCACCTGTAATTAATTGCATATAAGATATCAATTTCTACCTAGAACTGCAATATGAAGTAAATATTCGCATTTGTACCTTCATGTTTAGCTGTATAGGAAAATATGTCAAATGTTCAAGGAGTCCAGGTGTAGGTAAATATTCAGGATGGACTGATGGCCTCACCTCATAACGTGCTATAGAAAAAAGGAGTCGCAGTTGGGAGCAGAGCATGTGACAGAGCCATAGTCCACTTGAACTGTCGCTCTGAATGGGAGCTCTGGAGGCACACATACTACCTTGACTCCAATAATTGCTTTACCGTTTACCAGATCTGTCTGGGGAGTTCTTGAGCTTCAATGTCCTGTCTGTAATATGGGAAGAACTCTAGCTAGGACTGTGGGGACGAGGCAGGGTTTCACAGAGTGAAGTACAGCCCAGTACTAGCTTTAAGCATTCAATGATTTGAAGTCAGTAGGTTATGAGTTGATTTAGTGCCACTATCATAGACAGTTAAATCTATTTCATTTTACCAAGGAGGCAAGAGTCACAAAGAGAAACCCAAAGGACAGAGAAGGTAGTGAAAGGGCTAACTAGGTGCAGCAAACTGCTGTGACTCCCTGAGTCAGGCTGCTTTAGAGGTGAGGTTTCAGCCTGCCACTCTGATGGGACAGTTGATATCAAACAAGCCAGTGGATGAATACCACAAAAACTGCCTACTTCTGCTGTGCCTCTACCAACTTTAGCCAGGCTTTCCTCACAAAATGTCACCAAGTACAAATGGCCAGCTGGGCATAGACTTTGCCACATGACCTAGAGAGGAACACTGGGTACAGATTCCAAGTGCTGTCCAGCAAAAGAAACCAAACAAGATGGGTGTGAGGTGAACGGGATTACGGGAGAACCCCAGCTTCTACAAGATGATGGTGGTGGAGTTCTTAACTCAAGCTGACAGACCCCTCTGGATCTGAATGTAACACATGTCAGAATCTTTCTTATAGGAAGCTCGGTGAGATGTAAGGGATGGGTGTTTTGCTACATGGGCTTCAATGGTATCACTTATATCTTGGCCAGCAGGGTTAGAGCGCTTGCCGTCAGAGATTAAGTTGGTAAAAGGGTCCAGGTGTTTACTGAGTAGACCAGTTCTACACACAGCAGTTGTATTAGCCAAGTATTAAACAGTCAAATTAAACAACATTTGTAAGTTGATGTTATTTGCTCTAATTCATTAAGGTAAAAGGGAAAACTAATATTTGAAACAACAAGCTAAAGCTGGATTTTGTCTTTAACTTGGCAGAAGGACAAACCTTTGGCTTTGGGCCTGATGTTTGAAATGGTAATCTCTTGTCTTAAAAAAAAAAAGATTCTCTGTATTTCTTTCAGTTTTAGAAACAAACAAACCCTTTGATACCTACAATCATTCTTTTCTTTGTGTATCTTAGTAAGAAGCAATACAATGTTCATAATAAATACTTCATGTAAGCTCATTAAGTTCAAAACCCAACAGACTTCAAGGAACATATCTTGTCAAAACTTTCAAGACTAAACTGAAATTCCTCAGAGGGCATTTTTCAGTGGGGTAAAAATGTTCAAAATAAAGGGTTTTCTATTTCCCTTTACTTTATACTTTAGGCTATACCCAATTCCTGGCTTTGCTTCAGATTGCTTCAGCTTTGGCCACAGGGAGCTCTGTCAGCTGTCTGCTGTGTCACTTTGAGTGTCTCACTACTGCATTTCAGTGAGAGCATTTCCTTACTGCCTCCACCGTCCAGAGGCTCCAGGCTCATTCTAAACCTTTTGTGTCTCAGTACCAGATTCAGCTTTTCTTGAAGAGCTTAGGTTCCTCATATTAGAGAATAGTATTAGAGACCAAGGCTTGGCTAGGTATGCCCATTATTCTAGAATGTTAGCTGTTTCTACGCCTTCTTGGATCCATACATATACAAAACAATCTACAGGCATTTCTATATGTCACCATCTCTATGATATATTAAATAAGAATTCATTACAATGAGAAGGAATTAGTTTTCAGCTTGCTTACTTCTTCCATGTTTCTGGCTCTACAATAGGAAAAATAAATTTCTAATTTGAAAAAGGTTGAAACTGAATCTTTAGTTCTGTTTTCTTACCCACACCTCCCATCCCACCACAGCCACTCATGTTGGACAGCCTTCTACTGGCATGGAACAAGCATTCTAGATGCCCGTCCCAGAGGAGACAGCCTGGTGGGGGCTGCACTAGTGTCTTTGTAACATGTCTATCTACTTTGCTGACTCCATTTCATCCCTCATCCAGGCTCATTTTTCTTTACAAAACTGATTCACACTTGATGATTTATATCTTGGTCACTTGTATTTCTATAAAAGTTCAAAAAACAAGAGCCAGCACAAACTCCTGGATGCATCTAAGACAAACCCACTTGGTGCTTTAGACTTGAGATAACTCACTTTGCTAAGATGGGGGGGGGGCAATGTAGTGTAGCACTTAGCTTTTGTGGGAAACACATTTTACATGAACACTATCATATACAGTGTTTGGTTGGTAATATCACTTTACAGTTTACCAACCACTTCTGCATGTGCTGGGTTTTTTTTTTAAATGTCTTTATAATACTAAGGCTAATAACTCCCATTTATAGAAAAAGAATCTGAGGTTTGCAACAACAGCAAGGGCTTGTGGGAATGTCCAGTAACGAATGCATCATTCATATTGCTGGGTTGTCAAATGACATAGCCACCTTACATAACCCTGCATAATACCCAAGAGAAATGAAGAGCTGTATTTGTCTGCTTCAAAATGTTTCTGATGGCTTAATCATAAAAACTTGAAAAATAAGCCATATGTCCTCCCACTGATAAATGGGTAAACTGTGGCAGATCCATACAATGGAATACTACTCAAATACTATATCAATACATGTGATAGCACAGAGGAAGTTGCAAAGCGTCATGGAGGATGAAAAGGGCCTGCCGTACAGTGATATTTGTATGGCCTTTGAGAAAAGGACAGACGATGAAGAGAGAAATCAGGAGAGGAACGAGCTATAGAGGGAATGTTTGGAATGGCAGGGCATTCTCCATCTTGATTATGGTGGTCATTACACAACATATACCTTTGTCAAAACTCAAAATACAGGTCTGAAGAGATGATTCAATGGCTGAGAACACAGACTGATCTTGCAGGGAACCTGAGTTTGATTCCCAGCACCCGTGTTGGGCAGCTCACAGCTGCCTGTAACTTCAACTTCATCACCAACTTCATGGAAGCACCTTTCTACCTGCCGCTCATTGCTCACTAAAAAAATTTCATGTAGCATATCACTGTGCTTTCAGCTTGTGTTTGTTGATCATACCAAGCCTATGAGAACTGAGAAGCCTCATTGGAGGCCATATGCTCTGGGCCAGCGGTCTGTGGACCAGCTGTCTATTCCTTCTTTAGACATTCTCAACTCTGAAGCAGAGGATGTCCATTTAGAAAGAGTGAAATGGGTAAAGGAGATGACACATCATGCTCTTGGTATATCTACAATAGGCGTTTTCATTCATGCTATCAACTATTTTTCAGCTTCCAATCCACACTGAATGTAGATATAAGCTGCTGAGGTTTTTTTTGTTGTTGTTGTTGTTTATTTTTTAAACATTTAAAAGGAGGCATTGTGGAAGACTGTTGAGGAAGCTTGCAGTCCAGTTTCTATTCTCTACAGATCCAACTACAGGCAGTAGGACCAACGCTTTGCAGCGTGTTTTCAATCATTCAAAGAGCCCACAGAAGTGTGTTCAGTTTCTCAACATGTGGTCTTTGTTTCTCCCAAATCTTGACGGCTTCTATGGAAACTTAGCCAACTACCCAGAACTAGTGAAGTCACTCATATTGGCAGAGAAACATCCAACCACCACTTTACAAAACCAGCATAATCCCTAACTACATTCTAAATATTTGTTCTTATACCCACAGATAAGTGTGGTCCTCACCCTCATCCTAGAAAACTTCTCTTTGCAACAGATGGAGACCATTACAGAAAACCACAACCAAACAAAATACAAAGTTGTAGAGTCCATTCCCAACGGCTACACTTAGAAAACAACCCCTGCACCTAAGTCTCAGGGAAGAGGGAGAAGAAAGATTCTAAGAGTCAGAGCATCATGGAGTTTTCTGTGAGAGTGTGTATACCAGGAATGTCAGAAGCTACACTCATAAGGTCTCACCAACATGATTGTGTAAACATGAACAATACTAACAGACATGCTAAAGTGGATGCAAGAAAGTCTATTAGGCCTCTGCTCTACACAAGAAACTACAGGGAACTAAGAAATTCTGAGATCAAGAGTAGTCTTCTCCATGGAGGAGCATACCAATTGGTTACCTAATACCAAATAGTCAACCCTGAAAACACACGTGAGTAACATTATACAGACTGTGCAGGATACACACACACACACACACACACACACACACGAGCAGGTAGGTTTGGGGGAAGGAGGAAATTATGTGATTATATTATAATCTTAAAAAATAAAAGAAATAATTATAAAAATCTTGGTGGCATCTCTATGACAAAGGCGTCAAGATTCTTAGAATATGACAGTATTTGAAGCAAGGAATTTTTTTCTTGCTTGTTCTAAAAGTAAGTGATATAAAGGTACTTTTTAGACTTATTATTTTCCTTATTAGCCATTTAATGAGTGCTTGACTGTGGGTTAGTCACCTCAAAATACATTTGTTAAAACTCTCTTTGAGGTTCTTATGGCATCCCTATGTTCTAGATAGACATTGTTTGGGCCATTTTACATATGCACACACTGGGTAGGTAACTACCTGGAACATAGTGGTGAACCTGGGATTTGAATGCAAATCTTTCAGCCATCACTCTTATCTGAGTCTGCTGATGTTCTGTACAGTATGAGGAGTGCCCTCTGGAACTGTGAAGCCTCTGCCACGTACCACGGAATTCGACAGAGAGGCATCAAGGCTGATGTGTGAGAAGGCCTTGAACAGATTAGAGGGAGAGACAACAAGACACATATATTGTGGCAACAACTGCCAAATGAGGGTAACATGCAGGGATGCCACTGGGTCTCCTGTAGGGATCTAATAGGATAAAACAAAGTAGTAATTTCAAGGAGGAATCTAAATCTTAGGCTAGAACAAAGAAGTAATTTCAAACAGGAATTTAAATTTTACACTAGAACAAGGAAGTAGGCTTCAGACATGAAAATGACCTTGGGCTAGGACAGGGAAGTAGGCTCAGATACTTTGGTCATCCTGATAAGCCCTTAGAAACAGTGATCACAGGAGTGTTTATGTAATTGGGTTTAATGCCTTGCTTTTTCTTTACTATTTGTGTTTATTATATTGTTTGTTCCTTGACTATTTGCATCTACTGAATTGCTAGATCCTCAACCTAGAACTGACCTTAATACATGCATGTAATCAAAATGGTATAAAAGCATAAAGGAGGTGGGGAGACTCAATAGGGGTCCTAGGGAGGAGAAATGGAGAAAAGGAATGACATTTGTATTGTAAATAAATAAAATATCCAATTTTTAAAAAAATTAAAAAAAGTTAAGACCTCAGAGTTATCTTAGATGGTTACCATGGAGACAAAGAATAAATGTGAAAATGAGATGAATGAAGCTGTTCCTTAATAACTGTTGAATAATCACCCCGGAAAAGAATAGTCTAAACTATGAGCCAAAGTAGTAGTTTCTGTGTGGTCTTTTATTAGGAGAGTATTGCTTCTCCCATCGGCACAGATAACAAAACGTTACTTGCATTTAACCACCTTCTGAGTCTCTTGTCTTGTGTAAATAGCCATGACTAAGCTCCTGCATATGATCTGTAATTCAGTCCCGAATACCATTACACTTAAAAAAAACTGTGAGAAATAAATATTTTGTGGCTGTTACATGATGTTGATAAAAACCACACTGTAAAATGCAAGAAAAAAAACATGTTTTGAAAGCCAATTTTGTACAATATTTTCAGTAGATTTAGGTTGCTTACCTCCCTCAGTGGCTGGTGAGCAATCCACAGAGCATCCCAGCAGGGAAGCCTCTTCGAGTTTATGTGACTGATTGCAGTGAGTGTCAGCTAACATACTTGCAAGAGTAGATTTCAGAGGAAAGACTCTGACAAGGTGGTTGAACCCAGGGGAGACAGAAGAGGAAGGTTGATCATGTATCTGAGCAATGTCATTTTGAAATGTGTCTTGGCCCAGGAGTATAAATATACTTCAGTATTTTTGTTAGGATTGCCAGAGAACCAGCAAGTGCTCATTCTCTTTGGCCAACAAAAGCATGAATTTATGTGCAAAAATCTTCTGCACATTTATAAACAAGAACATTTAGAAAATCTCCTCTTGCTGATGTGACAACAGATACGTTTAACTGGGCTGTAAAATAAAGCAGACATTATGAGTACTATCTGCTCATCAAGGACAGAAAAGGCTTATCTGTTTTTTTCTGCCACCAATAAACTTATGTCTTCCTACCCTGCTCTCCAAACACCTTCCTGGTCAGCAAAGGCAACCACTCACTCCACCTTCCCCACGATCTATATTTCCTCTCCACAAAATGCTTATTTTCCAATACTGCAGTCTGCTTTGATGATGGCAATGATCTCTTACTATGACAGTTAGTAATTATCTAGATTAGGTTGAGTTGTTAGCACATGTCTGTGGGGGAATCCTTTGACTGTTAATTACCCAGCCTACTGTGAGCAGCACCATTCCCCAGGCTTGGCCTGAACTGTATAGATGTAAAGAAAGCCTGCTGAGCAAGCAAACAAGCAGACAGCATGGATGCATTTGTTTTTCTCTGCTCTTGACTATGGTGTGATCAGCTGTCTCAAAGTCTTGCCTCCGTGACCTCTTTGTTATGATGGATGGCAACTTAGAACTGTAAGCTGTGTAAACCTTTTCTTCTAATGTTGCTTTTCTTTAAGATATCTGACACAGCAAGAAAAATGAATTAAGAACATCTATCCAAAAGGCAAAAACCTTCCTCCCTCACAGAATCTTATACTCATAAAAAAGACCACCGGATAGCTTGGGACAGGGGTTGGCCCACATTTTTCTTTGAAAAGATGCTTAACAAGCATTTTAGATTTGCAAACCATTTGTTTGTTTGTTTGCTTGTTTATTTTTGAAAATATTCTTTTCTTCCATTGCAGTATGAACAACACAGGAACAAGTAAGCACAGTTGCATTCCTGTAAGATTTTATTAGTGGATAATGCAATTTTGGATTACTATAGTTTCAATCTGTCTCAAAACGAACTTTTTTATTGAAATGTTTGAGGCTCTCATACGGGAATACTGTGTTTACATCATCGCCAACCTTCCTCTTCCCCCAGATTCCTTTGTTCCCCATTACTACCTCTCACAAACTGTTTTTGGTTCATAGGATGCATAAGAACAGGCTGCGGGATGGATTTGGTTTGATCTAGGACAAACTTCTAATCCAAGTCATGAGTTTAATCCCAGCTTTGCAGCCAGGCAGACAGACTCCACAAACCTCTAGTTCAAAAAGCTTGAACCTCTGAAGGCCACTTGTTCTAAGGTGGAATGGTTAGCTTTCCCTACCAAAGTCACAATTCAACTTCATCTCCATGTCCAACCTTCAAATGCTGAAATTACCACCTTAGAGGCCACACATCTAAGCAAAATTGCCCCTGCCTTTCTCCCTTCCTCTCTCCTTCCCTCCCTTCCTTCTTTCTTTCCTTTGCTTTTTCCTTCCTTCCTTCCTTCCTTCCTTCCTTCCTTCCTTCCTTCCTTCCTTCC
>NW_021604674.1:3956808-3977695 GCF_004785775.1 Grammomys surdaster | reverse complement strand
GGATGGCCTTGGACTCCTGATCCCCTTGCCTCCAAATCACTGGTATCAGAGAGACAAATCACCACACGTAACCTGTTCCTTTAACTGCTGTATACAGTGTATACAACAAGTGTGGTGTGTGTGTGTGTGTGTGTGTGTGTGTGTGTATCTGTCTGTCTGTGGATATCTCTGTATATATATGTCTCTCTGTGTGTGTCTGTCTGTGTGTATGTACTTGTGTGTGTGTTCTCTGGTGTAATTTGTAGAAATCTTCCTGCAAATGTCAGCTCAGGATATACTTCCAGTGTTCCGGTCTGAAGGTAAAGAGAGCAAATTCTGTGCCAGCCTGTGATCTGCTAGCCATTCTGAACTCTGCATTCATGCATGTCTCAGCTTCAGGATGTGTCCGTGGGGGCTGTGTTTATCTCTTTTCTATCCTGGTCACCATGGTATGAACTGGTCTGTTCTACCTCCCTACAAAGATGTTTAAGCCTATAGAACTGGGTCAAAATAAATCTGGCCTTAAGTTGTTCTCCTCAGGCATTTTATCACATTGATAGAAAAATAACTAACATGCAGTGATCCCCTTTTCAGTGTTGTCTGAAAGCTAAACGTGATTTTTTAAAAAAAATGAAGTGTTCATAAGTCTGTATATACATATAAAGTTTAAGTGATGTTTTCTCATCAAGGCTGATTATGCTCCCTCCAAGAGCCAGAGATCATCTAACAGAAACCCCGACATCAGGCCTGAGAAGTCCTCTTTTGAAGTCAGGGTTATCCAAGAGATTCTCAAATCATTACAGTCTATTGCTATTGCCTTTGGTTGCCCCACAGAGGTAGAAGGTAAACCCATATTGATAAAGACATCATATACTTCAGAAGCAGGATCCAGAGGCCCCTGAGCTAGAACTGACCCAAAAGCCTGCTCCCTCAGGACCAGGTTTCACAGTATCAGATGGTGCCATGGAAGCTTCCAAAGGAGGGGAGCAACCAATAGTCCTATCCTGCTCTGACACGATGAACACAACAGTGACTAGGCAGAAGTGGCGCACACACCCTTGGTGGTAACCAACAGCTCTTTGGTTACTTAAGATGAACTCAGCAAGGGAGAAATCATGCCTGATACTGGAAACCTACCCAGTTATCCAGGGTTATTGAAGTCGTGAATCTTGGAGGAGAATCCACAAACCACCACTTTACTAAGCCAGCATAATCCTTAACTATACTCCATTTTTCTTATGCTCACAAATAAGTGTAACTCTCACCACTTGTCAAAAAACAAAACAAAAAGAAAAACAAAAACAAAATAAAACAACAATAACAAAAGTCTTTTTGCAACAGAGACCAGTAACAGAAAACCACAACCAGTCAATCAGGGCTACATTTACAAAACAACTCCTGTACCTAAGGCTCAGGAAACATTGCAGAAAAGGGAGTAGAAAGGTTGTAAGAGTTGAGGATCTTAACGAGGATCTTACGAGCCAGAGGGTTAGGGAGTTTGCTTGAGATTGTATCCTGGTAATGTCAGAAGTTACACCCATAAAGCCTTATCAGTAAGGTGCTTAAATATGAGTTCAGCAGCTACAACACCAATATACATGCTAAAGTGTACAAAGGGAAGTCCATGAGGCCTCAGGCTTCAACCCTACATAAAGAACTGTGGGTAACTAAGGAATGCTGAGAGCCAGAGAAATGGTCTTCCCCAGGGAAGAGCACACCAATTGATTATCCAATATCAAAAAGTCAGCCTGACAACATGGATTTGAAATAAATGTGGGATGTGGGGAAACATATATATATGTTTATATATAAACATAAAGTGCTTAGTTGTTGTTGACTCAGTATAAGGCACAGAATCAACTGCAGCTCCATCATTACTTTCTCCGTCATCATCATCATTGAAAAACTGATAAAGACACTGGGTGGTGAGCCGATGACGCAATGCTTGTCTCACATGGATGATGTTTCAGTCTCTAGTACTCCTCAAAACATATGTATAGTTATTCAGGAAAATGGATGCAACTGAAGATAATCATAGTAAGTGAATTATACCGGTCTTGGAAAGACAAATAGCATGTGTTTTCTCTCATTTCTGGTTCCTAGATTTTATGTAAATACATGAAACAATGTATGTATTTATGACAGGTAAGTAGAAGCCAAACTGTTTGAGAGAACAAAGAGGAAAGGGACAGGAGGGAGGCTGGATGATTACAGGATATATGCTCAACATACAATATATAGTTGTATGAAAATGTCCTTATATAATAGTACTACATACAAGGAAAAGAATTTTAGGATTGAAAAAAAGGGGATAAATAGTATGTGCGGTACTAACAGTCAAAAAAAATGGGAAAAAAGGGGAAGGAAAGAAAGAAAGAGAGAGAGAGAGAGAGAGGGAGGGAGGGGGGGAGGGAGGAAGGAAGGAAGGAAGGAAGGAAGGAAGGAAGAAAGAAAGAAAGAAAGAAAGAAAAGAAAAAGAAAAAAAAGAAAAAGCAATTGTGAAGCTGGAGAGACGTGATTTATTGATTAAGAGAACCTGGACTTGTTTCTTGGTAACAACACTGTGGTTCAGAACTGTCTGTAACTCCAGTTTCATGTATTCAACACCATCTTCTGGCCTCTGTAGAGGCCACATGGTGTTCAAACACATATGCAGGCAAACACTAATAATCATAAAACAAAATGTAAAGAAAAATGTTTTTAAAAAGTGAGCAATTGCTAAAATTCTGGCAAATATTTTACTATGTGAATACATATCTAAGTATACATTCAGAAACAGTATATTTAACAAAATTGGATCAAACTAAGTGTGTAATCTTTTTCATTGACTAAAATATTGTAGTAATTATTAGGTATCAATAAATGTAGTCTTGTATTATCATTAAAAATTAGATATCTTCAGAGCTGGAGAGATGGCTCAGCAGTTAAGAGCACTGACTGCTCTTCTAGAGGTCCTGAGTTCATTTCCCAGTAACCACATGGTGGTTCATGACTATCTGTAATGGGATCTGATATCTGAAGACAGCTACAATGTATTCATATACATAAAATAAATGAATAATTCTTTTTTAAAAAGTTTAAAAATTTGATATCCTCAAATAGTTGTAAATTAACCAATTTCCCTTCATTTTTTATATAATAATTTGCTTTTTATATCATTACCAATGTGGCTTAGACTTAGGATGGCTTTCCGTGAGTGTCTTACCTTAAAGGAACACAGGTTAGATGAGTGTGGGCTCAAAGGTTTCAGCAAAAGCTTGTGAGAAAGTGCATTTGGTGAATGGTAAAGCCAATAAAACCATCACATTTTAGAGGTGAGAAACAGGAGCTGAGATTCCGTCACTCACTTGCTGAATCAGTTATTATTCTCATTGCTGTGATCAAATAACGGACAAAGGAGGACTATTTTGGCTCACAGTTTAAAGCCCATCAAGGTGGAAGACAAGGAGGTGGGAACATCCGGGGTCACAAGGCAGAGAGAAAGGGATGCTGACACTCAGCTCTCATTCTTTCTTTCTCCCTATTGACTCAATCTGGTACTCTAGCACATCGACAGTGCCACTCACACTCAGGGTGGGCCTTCCCCTTTTAGTTATACCTCTCTGGAAGGGCGCTCAGCTGCATTCCCAGAGGTATGTCTCCTGGGTGATCCCAAAGCCAGTAGACATAACAATGTGGATGAACTATCACACTTGCCCAGAGTCCCACAGTGAGAATGATTTGGAACCCAGGCTCTTGCCCAGACTTCCCAATACAACCCTTCTCTTCCCCCTAACCCAGAGTGCTAGCACTTCACCGCCTCTCCCATAATTGTTAGTGCTTGGCACTGGTTTTTCATCCATGCACACGTTTATTTAATATTTTATACCCTATATACCCTTGAACTAGACTGTAAATCCCTAAGAGGGAAAAAGATATGTTTTGTTTTCCTCTATATTTTAACCACATCTGTTTCAATAAATAATTGATAACAAAAAGCAGCATCATTAATTATTAAATTATTCAGTACTTAAAGTTTATTGAACATGTATTACATGTGTGGCTCTATGCAAAGAAAGAGAGATATAGCCATGAACAAGTTAGGGGGAAAAACTGAGTCTAAAGAGATCGGGGAAGGGGAAAAAAGCCAATGCAAGTCAATGGTTTCCTTGAACTAACATTTGCTCATGAGAAGTCTACAAGTGTGGCATAAGCCAGAGAGCCAGGTCCTAGGCAGATAGAACACTAAGTACAGCAGCTAACTACAGTGGAGAAAAACAGAGCAACGTATTCACAGAAGAAAATGAAATTCTGTGTGTGCAGACCAGAGTCAGAAAGAGGAAGAGTGGGGCAGTATACAGTAAAGAGTGGAAAGGTCGGAGGAAGCAAACTCAAATGGGATCTTGAGCCATTGGGGAGCCCTTCAGCAAAGGAACACGACCTTTACATTTATGAGCTTATCACACTGGCTACAGGGTTGAGAGTAGATTCCAGGACATGCCAGGATGAAAGCAGAAGGGATACGATGCAGTGCTGGCCACCTCCAACGTGGAGGAATTGGGAAGAGCTGTCTAGCTTGGGATACAGTTTTTAGGAAGAACAAATAGGACTCACTGATACTAGGGGTTCTGGAAAACAGTAAATCAAGGATAAAGCCTAGGTTATTGGCCTGAATATCTGGGAAGAGAGAGACACTGTTAACTAGGATGGGTATGGGGAAGATGGCTATGTCGGGGAGTGGAGAATACACGGGGTCCTATGTGAACCGAGAGGGAGGAGGCCATAGTTCTGCTGTGGACATATCTCAGGTGCTTTTAAGACATCATTACAACATAAGCTCTGTCAGGGTAGAGGGTTTGCCTGTATGCACTATAATGTGTCTCAGTGCCCAAAGCAGCAATTGAGAATAAACTGGTACAAAAAAATGCCCACGAGAAGTGTTGAGATGGTAGTTGGATTTATGGCTGTTTAAATATTTTGGGCAAATGCAGATCCCTGGCAAAGTATAAATACATTCCTCCTTGGCTCTTACATGAGCAGTAAAGATTCCGGAGACAGTGGTTTTTCAAAGAGCTGAATGAAACATCCTAATAGGGTCAGGTAATACAGTCAAAGAGAGGCTCAAATGCTCAGTCTTTGACTAAAGTTTATGTGATCTTTTCTACCATATTCAAGGCCATCAAGGTAATTTGATCACTGGGGACCCAGGTCCCGAAGGCTGCTGCAGTTTCTGTGAGTCACTTTTACTATTTCTGACAGTAATGATTATTGTTATAACACATTTACATGTGTCACAATTCTTGCCTAATTTTACTTCCACTAATACCATTCTTATTTCTACCATTCCCAGGATTGAAGTGTTTCTGGATGCATCTGTTAAACATCAGAGTGCATGTCCTCAGAAGGTCCCTTCTGTGTGTCTCCCAGTGTGAAGGAAGTGCTGTATTTTCAGGATCAGAAAGGGAGACTGGTGAAATCAAAGAGTGTTGAAGTCAAAGAGATGCTCTCAATCCTCTGGAAGAAAATGGTTTCCTTCAGCAGAAGACAACCAAATTTAGACATAACGCTTTTCAGTGTTGAGATGGTGCAACCACTTTGGAAATCAGTCTGGTGGTTCCTCAGAAAATTGGACATAGCATTACCTGAGGACCCAGCTACACCACTCCTGGGCATATACTCAGAAGATGCTCCAACATATAACAAGGTCATATGCTCCACTATGTTCAAGGCAGCTTTCTTTATAATAGCCAGAAGCTGGAAAGAACCCAGATGTCTTTCAACGGAGGAATGGATACAAAAAATGTGGTACATTTACACAATGGAGTATTACTCAGCTATTAAAAGCAATGAGTTCGAGAAATTCTTAGGTAAATAGACGGCACTAGAAAATATCATCCTGAGTGAGGTAACCCAATCACAAAAGAACACACATGGTATTCACTCACTGACAATTGGATATTAGCCCAGAAGCTTGAAATACCCAAGATTCAACTCACAGACACACGAAGCTCATGAAGAAGGAAGACCAAGTGGGGGTGCTTCGGTCCTTCTTAGACAGAGTAACAAAATACTCAAGGGAGCAAATATGGAGACAAAGTATGGGACAGAAACTGAAGGATGGGCCATCTGGAGACCATTCCACCTGGGTATCCATCCCATGTGCAGTCACCAAAGGTAGACGCTGATGTGGATGCCAGGAAGTGCATGGTGACAGAAGCCTGATATAGCTGTCTCCTTAGAGGTCTGCAAGAGTCTGACATATTCAGAGTCAGATGCTCACAGCTAACCATTTGAACTGATCAAGGGGTTCCCAATGGAGTAGTTAGAAGACTGAAGCAGCTGAAGGGGTTTGAGGCCCCATGGGGAGAGCAACAATACCAACCAACCAGAGCTCCCAGGGTCTAAACCACCAGCCTGGGAGAACTTAGGGAGGGATCCATGGCTCCAGCTGTATATGTAGGGGAGGATGGCCTTGTCTGGCATAGTTGGGAGAGGAGATCCTTGGTCCCATGAAAGCTGGACACCGCCGAGTGTGAGGGTGGGGAGATGGGAGTGGGGAGGTAGGTGGGGGCACATCCTCATAGAAGCAGGAGGAAGGGGGATGGGATAGGGAGTTCCTGGGAGTGGAGGGGATGGGGTAAGGGGATAACATCTGAAACGTAAATAAAATATCCAATTAAAAAAAAAGAACCATTATACCAAGAACAGGAAGTCAGGACACCTGAGTTCCCATTCTAGCCCTTAGATTTTTTACTTAGCCAGACCAAGCCTACATTTCTCACCTGTTAAGTAGCTGGTTAAAAAATATAATAAAATTATAATGAAATATCTTATTGATAGTTATTTTGAAAAAATAGTTATTTTAGTGTTTTTTAATTGTTTTTTTCTTCTAACACTGAACAACTACGATGCCTCCACTCCCTGCTTAGTTTTTTTCCTACACTATCTCTCTGAACCAGATACTATTATCGCCTGGGATGTTTCATCTTGATTGAATTGAGATGTACCTAGATTGCTAAGGTATGGTCTACTTCTGTAAGTGTGTCAGTGAGGAGGTTTCCTGAAATGAAGGCCTGCTATGGATGTCCTAGACAGGAAAGAAAAGCTAAAAGTAGATGTGTAGGCATTTCCTCTGCTTCCTGACTGCCATGAGGTGAACATGTTCCCATGGTTACGATGGGCCATCTTACTCTGGGCTGGAAATAAAGCCAGATGACCGGGGCCCGAACCCTTTGAAACCATGACACAAAATAAAAACCTATTGCCTTGAATTATGTTTCTCATGTATTTGGTCGCAACAACACAAAGCTAGCTAGCATATTCGAAGAGTGTCTGCCTTGCATTCGTAAGGCCTGAAATTTAATCTCTTAAGATTGAAAAGGTGAGGGATTAGGTAATTTGTTCCAAGTGAGATAACAGGGCAAGGTTAATTGAATCCAGGCAGCCAGACTCCAAAGTTGCCCTCAAGTGACAATGCTTCACCCCTAGCCACAACTAAAGGCTACAGTGAGTGAGGAGATTTGCTATCAGCCAGCTTCGGTATACGTAAGCACCAACAGATAAGCTTGCATAAGAATGCTGCATAGCAGGCTGGACCTCTGTGCTGAATTTTGTTTGTTTTTAGATGGCGTCTTTGTATGCTACTGGGACCATCCTCTAACTCGGCTCAAGTGTTTTTCAACCTCTTGAGTAGCTGGGATTACAGGTGTGTTCTAGCATACCCAGTCAACACTGCTCTTAGGGAAAAAGGATACTTCTGGGGAGACTCATGCCTCTGGGACACATAGTTTTTCATGAGAAGATTTTCCAGTGAGTGGAAATGTATTTCCTCAAGTGTCTTTACCAGCCTACATGTGTATTCATTTGAGGAAAACAGTTTATACAGCAGCTCTGAACAGAAGGATTACCCAGCTGTCTGCTTTTACAAAATGGGGAAAAACTTTGGTAGGAAACATTTCTCAACACAGTTGGCTATATAAGTTCAGAACTATTTTCCCCAAACGTTTCAAGTGCAGGACTGTACCTCACCACCACCCTGTACTCTGTATTCTGCTTTCTGGAGGAATAGTCTGTCCTCAGGGGGAGTCAGGATCTGCTGCAGTGATGGCTGTCACTTGGGAAGTACGGGAGGAATGGGGGAGCTGTGTCTGTGGAACAAGCTCTCAGCCTGAACTGCTTTTCTCTAGAAACATGGCTTATTTTTCTCACTTTTCTTCTTCCTAGAAATAAGTGTGCTTTTTTTTTTTTTTTTGACTAGTAGCCTTTGAATTGCTGGATTGATGTCTACCAAGTGGAAGGAATAAGAGAGACCAGAGTGTTACTCTGGGCCACCAGGTTCGTGGAGCTGAGAGAAGCAGGTTGGAGAGTGACAGTTAGCCACACATGGACAAAGACAGCTAGACTCCAGAGGCCTCTGTGCTAACGGGGGTTTCAATGCAGGACTTAGGACCTGCCTTCACACCAGACAAGTGGCCTTGCCCAGAACTAACCAATAAGCAAACACCGCCCTGCTAATGGCCCCCGGAGCTGAATGTGACTCCCCCTTACCCGGTGTAACAGCATGAGTGTGCTGAGAAGGGGGGAAAGGGAAAAGTGTGTGTGTGTGGGGGTTCAGTCTCTCCTCCACGCTTCTCAGCTACTTATGGTCTCTGTGGTGAAGAAGACACGGGGGAAGTGTGTCTCTGTCTCTTCTAGAAAAGGAAAATGGCTTGGCAATTTATTGTAAGGAGGATAAAAACAAAGTAAGATCAAAGAGAATGTGGGCTAGAGGCAGAGGCTGGGTGAAGAAAGAAAAAGAGGGTGAAAAGAAAATGACTTGAGACTCTCCAAGAAAGTGGCTTCGTGTGTGGGCAAGAAGCAAATCCAAAGGGAGAGAGGGAACATGGGCTCCTGGGAGCTTAAGGTCAAGATTCTGGCCTGAGGGACAGGTCCAGTCTAAGAAGGCTCAGAAAGATCTGTCTCTCAGACCAAGTATGCAGGGCTGAGTCCAGTATAGGTCTGACGCCTAACTGCTTAAGAACCTTCCCGTCCCGTGGTCTTCCGGGTATTTTCAAGGAGAAAGCAGGGCCGCGCACCTTAGTCTTACAGAGTTGGGAAAAGGGCAAGAAACGCTGGAAGTAATTTATCTCCAGACCTCCCTCAAGTGGCAAAACCTTTCCAGCTGTTTCGTGGTTGTTCTCAGAGCTGCGTTTTAGCCATACTTTCTTCAGAACAAACGTTATGCAGCGTCACAGCAGGAATTTTCTTTCCTTTCCCCTCATGAAAGATAAGTCAGTATGTACGGAGTGGCTGGGATGTGGGCAACATCTAGCTCCTATGTTCTGTTGCCACTCAAGAGCAACCTCGCTACACCAGGAAGTCTTGCTCAGGACGGAAAATGTTCAGTGGATTGTCTTCCCTTCGAATATCCCTCCTACTTCACAGTTTCTCTCCCGTAATGTCTACTGTTCAAGGACCAGCCCTAGACTCCAGAGCTCAGCAGAAGGGGCTGCAGTCTCCCACCTCAGCACCACCACCCGCACTGTCTGCGGCACTCCACGCTGCATGCACTCGCTGCCTTTTTTGGTAGTTATTTGTGTCTGCCCGTGGTAGCTTCTGGCAGCTGCAGACTCTTATTTACTTTCCTTAGAGCATATCCATCAACTAGCTTGCTCCTGAGACGTGCTGAATAAATGAGCCGGGATGACTGACTGTACCAATAAACGCATCTGCCTCTCCCTGGGGACTAATACTGTGTGATGGCTGATGTTCCCTTTTGTCTCTTTAAGGTCCTGTGATGTACTAAGGAATTTGTTTTTTTTTTTTCTCTCGAATGTAAGTGTTTTAAATTTTGACATAATGCTATTTTGGTTAATGGTGTTAAGTTCCATGGTGAAATATTGCTAATTTCTTATTTTAAAATTGGCCTGTATATGCCTGACCTCTATCATTGGGAGGAAAGGAGAGGAGGCAAAAGCACAGCAGGCATGCAGTAGGAATGTCTTGCATAGATGAATGAATGAAGAGGGGACTGGTGGCAGGAGCAATTTGAAAATTAGATAAAAAATACAAGTAGAGATAATAAAAAAGGATAAGTGCACAAGAGATTTAGGGAAAAGCATGGGAAAAGCTCAAGGCTAATTAAATTCTGAATCAGCACTTCCAGATTTACCAGAAGGTTGGCTTCATAATTTAACAAGTAGAAAGGCAATAAGAAAAGACAGACAGAAGACAAACCCTGTGTCTGATATCCATTTAGCTACTGTGTGACCTTGGGCAAGTGACTCAGGCTTTCTGGACTCATTGTGATATTTTAAAACTTATTTTGAAATACTATTAAATGTACACAAATGCTGTAGAAATAGTACATAATTTCCACATATTCTTCTCCCTCTTTTCCAGGATGCTAATATTGTTCATAATCACAGTGCAAGCATGAAAACCAGGACATAAACATCAACACAGTAACTTATATGACTGAATACCTTATTAGGGTTTTACTCTTTTCCCATCACTTTCCTCCTCCACCCCAGTCCATTACTCACTAGAATTTGACTCTCTGTATACTAGTCAAGTCTCTTCTCCGATGCTCAGACCTTCAGATTGTTTACCTTTCACGACCTTGACATGTTCTAAAGCATTGCCTGTCCCTCAACCCCAGCGTGTCTGACATTTTCCCATTACTAGATTCTGGTTCGCCTCTGGAACAAGAATACACAGAGGTGACACTGCACCTCTTCAAAGCAGGTTGCGTAAGGTACGAGAGGACCTGCATCATTACTGGTCAGGGAACCTTGAGACGGTATCTGTGGCTGGGTTTCTCCACTGTTCTATTCTGTGATTAGCCAGGGTCTTGTAGAAAGTTGCTTGCAGACTATGCAAATCTCCCCATCTTTCATCACATTTCCTTTTGCCTAATAACTTTGGAATGCATCAGTGGTTCTACACGCAATGTTGATGGTTGCTGTGTTCTCATGGGGATCCCCAACTGCCTCAATCCTCTAACTCTTACACCAATTCTATAAACAAGAATACCATCATTATTCATTTTGCTGTCTAAGTTTCACTTTCTTTCTCTGCTAGGCAGGGATCATGACAGCTGTAAAAGGAGTAGAGTTTAAAAAAATGTGAAAATATCTAGTTTGAAGCACCTACTTAAATAGGTATAGAGGTACTTTAATCTAGCAACATGACTACTCTGACTGGAATACAGACACATCCTTAGTACACACCTTTAATCCCAAACAGCAAAGGTAAATTGGTTTGTAGAAGGAAGCACCCATTTAAAATAATGTTTGAGAGGCAGACAAAGTGACAAATCAGAGAAAGATTTGACAGAATAGGATATGTCTAACTTGTATGAGGACAGAGAGGAAAGAGAGGCAATATACGAGGGAGCAGTTCAGAGGGAGGGAGGAGGAGACAGTTTTACTGGGACACTTGTACAGAGACAGGTTGAAGAGAGAACAAGCTAGAAACAGAGAAGACACAATGAGACACAGAATGTGAAAGAGCCAGAGAACTAGAACATATTGCTAAAGTTAGTACAGGGCCAAGCAGAGCAAATCAGTCAGATGCTGAGAGAAGCCAGTTTGAATCAGTCAGCTGGGAGAGACTTTTGAGCCTGGCAGTTGAGTTGAACTAGCCATCAGAGTTCAGAAAGAACTATAAAGGGTGATCTTACTGAGTAGGAAGTCTCAGAAGCTGAAAACATTCTAGGCCTAGATTGGACTGTACAGGGGCTAGAAGCTTCCAGGACTAGGCCTAGGTTAGCAGATGGAGGCAGTAAGTCTCGGAGAAGATTACATCACGTACTTTAGCAAATAGGTGGACTTTCCTTCCCTTTTTGTGTGCTGTATGTATGTGGCCATGTGTAAACCCATATGTGTATGCAGATATATGTATGTATATATGTGTGTTCATGGGTGGGGGGGAAGGAGAGGTCAGTGTCCAGTGTTTTCTTCAATTTCCCTCTACCTTATTTTTTGAGTTGGGCTATCTCATTGAATCTAGAACTCATCAGTTCAGCAAAGCTGACAGGCCAGTGGCCTCCAGAATCCATCTGTCGCCTCCCCATCCCTCTCAGCATCCTTTCATTTCTTTGTAGAAAGCCACACTAACCTGGAGGCAATCCACTGTAAGTCAAAGTCATTCTTGTATCGTTCTCTTTGAATGTTACCCAGCCTTTCCACCTTTTAGTATAACGTGATCAGAATTTGCTATTTATGAGCTGGTTGGTGGAAATTCCTTGGAATTTGCCTTTGATGACTGTACAGACTGAAGTTTTAATCACTTTGCCCATGATTTGTATGAAAATAGATGCTTGAGAATACTTGAAAACACTCTCTTCTCATAAGTAGTTTAAGTGTTTTCCCAGAAATCTTGTTTACATTCTGAAGTTGCAGCTAAACTATTTTCAGAGATAGCCCAAAGCATACCTCACCCCGGCTGTGGGTGCCCTGTCTCTAGCTCTGCTCTGCGTCAGGGAATCGCTGGTTCATCATCGACTCCCAAGGCTGTGGCGGTGATGGAAAAAGTCCAAGTTTGGTTTAAAATTAGATTTTTAAAACTTCTGGCAATTCACTTGTATGTTAAGGTCTAATTTTTTTTTTTAAAAGACAAGAATAGGGTCTTAAAGAGGTGAGTATGAAGAGAGCTGGAAATTTCAAATAAGTCACAAAATGGTAAAGTCACTCCGTTTATGGGAACTTTCATTTTCCCATTTGTTTTTATCAGTAAGAAAAATCAAGACCTCCAGGAGATTTATTAAAAAACACAAAACCAAAACTCAACTCTGGGTCAGTGTGGTTTGCAAGCTCTCCACTGGATTCCCTGTAGTTATATCTTAGTTTGGGGTAGGATGGAAATCTGCAGTTATAGCAAGTATCACCCTCAATGTAGGTGACATGCAGGACACTGTAGAGGTAAAAGGCCAGAATATATGGGTTTGGCTCTATTGTGAGATCTCACAACAGCCACCCATCTCCTGTGTGACCTGAGCCAGTGACTGTCCTTGCACCTTGGTTTACCTATTGAGGATGAGAAAGCTGTTCCTCAAGGTTCCTTACCGTGAAGACATGTGTGATTGTAAAACGGTGATCATTAGCCTGCCAGGCCTGTGGACACAGGCTTCTTCCTGAGGAATGGTGTTTGGGGACACATCTACACATGAAGCCAGTTGTGATCAGCCTCTAAGACTTCATCCCTTGGGGTACATACCGGTGGATGATATTCACCACCATTGCCAGGGTCTTTGCTGGAAAGCTACGGAGGCTGCAGACTGAGGCCAAGAGTAAGGAAAGATACATGTAACCAAGGCTGATTGACCCTCTGTCAACCATAGATATACATGACCCACAATGAGAATCTTCTTAGCATTAGATGGAGCTTATTAGTGAGGCAAAAAAGAAATCATGCAACTTGTAAAATTCAACCAACCAAGAGTCTATAATAATATCTATATTAAAAATTAGTAACTTGAGAATCAAAGCAAAAGAAATTAAAACTACAATGAGTAGAACAAGAAAAAGAAAATGATAGGTGTGGGGCACATTATAGAGTGAGAAGGGTCTTTTAAGACCAGAACCTGCATCTCCTTCTTGTCACTTCCTCCTTGACCTAAGCCATAGAGATGGTAGCCATTAGGTTCACATCCCCAACTCTGTCCCTGGATTCCAAATAGAAGCTCCACCTTCAGTAATTCCAAACTCTATGCTCACTGTGCTCTTTAGACCTGGCTTCTGGCATTTCTCAGAGTGTTAAGGTGACTTTCTGGGCTTGAAGATGTTGGTAGGATGCAGAAAGAGGAGTGGAATGATTCATACCTCCCTAGGAACTACCTCCATGCTTCCTTAGATGAGAAGCTCCAGGCATGTTGGCCTTTTACATTTCTGAGCAGTGCTGATGGACAGAAGGGAGATATGTAGATAGATATGGCTAGGCGTTATGCTGTCAAAGCTCACAACAAAGACACAGGTCTTAAAAACACTGTCACAAATGGATGGATGGGGAAGTCTAGGAACTGACACATTTGTTGACTCTGTCAGACTTGCCGGCAACTAGGGTGGAGTGAGGAGGAGGAAGAAGCCAGTGTGGTGGCATCTCAGGGCCTGGTAAGGAAGTTGGTCATCACAGAAGAAGCAAAGACAGATAGATAGAAGAGATATCAAAGACATACAAACCCAGACAAGAAATACACTTAAGAATAATACCTGTTGGCTCAAATACAAAAACATCCAAATTGTTCCTTACCTCGTTAAATCTCATCACGAGGTCTTCAAGGGCATTGTGCTCTCCACTTTGAGACGTGAAGATTGATTCTGAGATGGATGCTTTGAGACAGGGCAGTGATCTCTGGCATTCAGGGGAACTCAAGTCCCGGGTTAAGAAACAGAGGTAGTCCACGGGCAGGACCCTGCGGTAAATGTTCTGTTCCTGTTCTGTTAAGATGCTGGCTACTTCCTCTGGGAACTGAATGAGAGGCTGGAGATCAATCAGTTCCTTGCTGATTCCAGCTGAACTTGAAGGAACAGGATTGGAATTGGCCATAGAGGTACCTGGTTGGCGTTCTGGGAAAAACAAAAACAGAAAACAAAAAACAAAAATGTATGGTTATACCAAGGCTGGGATCCCTGACAGTAGATATTTACTGGAGAACCAGTCAAAACTTTACAGATTTCTCAGCTTAGCAAGTAGCTCTACACTGTCAAACTTGTGATGGAGACTTTTCTCACATCTGTCCTCACACACCCCTGGGAGGTGGAAGTGGGGACTTATTTTCCATCAGAAGCAACATTAATTTGACACATCACTACCCAACAAGCTCACTATAAAATTTTATAGATCATCTACTTCTTTATCTTCTTTGATGAGCCATCAGAGTTAAGATAAATAAGGTTGAGTGTGTGCACAGCGGGTGAATTTGAAGACAGAAGAAGACAGCACATGTATGTGCACATTTGTGCACAATTTCAAAGCATCATAGTGTATTCTACCATCCCCACACCTGCAAAGACTTCTATTTCACTGAGGATAATTTGAGAGTTTGCAAAAACAGAATCACCTATAAAGCTAAGAAAGGAATGGGTTATAAGGGGACACATTCATGTACATAATCTTATTTCATGTTACAACTGGTAGCAAGAAGGTGACAGAGGGATGCAGGGCAGGAAGTGATGGGTACAAGAGTAAGAAGTACCGAAGGCAGGGATGTATAGGTTCAAATAGTTCCTTTAATAGAGCTAACAAACACTTCACTTTACTTTGATACCTTCTTATTCTAATTCTTAGCTTAGCTATCTTCCAAAACTCATTCATTCATTCACTACCCATTTTTTTAAAAAAACTGAGCCATTCACTATTTTCTTGAGAATGATCTTGAACTTCTACTTCTTTCCAGTGCTGTAATTACAAGTTTTTCTGTAGTACTGGAACTCAAACCCAGGACCTTGCGTATGCTTACCAAGTACTATATCTCTATCCATGGGAGAACATCCAGCTTTGTGGTTAAACACATTTGGGAAAGGTTAAAACATTCATGTTACACAATCTCTTCCTGGAGATACTTCAGGCACACTGGTACATTACTACAGGCTCTGAAGGGCTTTTGGTAAAGAGCCCATTTTCATTATCTTATGCCAGCATTGCCCATACTTTATCCAACATCTAGTTGATCATTCGGTATGATTAGCATCCTTGGAACCTCTTCTGGAAACACTGCTATGAGATCCAAACTACCCACGCTCTCCATCTTTTACATGTCTTTTCTCATAGCAGACCCTCCTGGACATCTTTATATTCTAATACTGCTGTAGTAGATATCATATGCTATGCTACCAGACCCATATCTGCCTCCTGTTATAAAATGTCTAAGTGGTCCTTGTTAAGATAAGGCCCATCAGTCTTCCTGATGACACCACACTACTAGACTTCCACCTATGGCCAAGTTGGAATTCTGGGCAGCCATCAGTTATAGAAGGAATTCCATAGTTTTCAGATTTCAACTCTTTCTCTCTTGCAGAGATCTTTGGGTGTATCACCACAAATGGCTCTACCACAGAATCACTCAGTGTGGTGAAGAGCATTTATAATTCCAGGACTGGAGAAGATGAGATAGAAGGATCATGAGTTCAAAGCCAGTCTAGATGAGACAGTGAGTTTCAAGCCAGCCAAGGCTTAACAGTGAGTAATGAGACCTTATCTCAAAAAAAAATGAAGAAAAATCTTTAAGGTTTCACTGTCTTTGCCTTTCACTGGTACAAAGGTAGATGGTTCTAAACTTATTCCTGGTAAAAATTTCTGTTTTGTTTTCCCTATAAATTCTATCATAACCACATGGTCACATCTGTTTAATCCTAAAAGTCAGATAGGTGAGTGAGGGATTCACTTTATACTTACCTGTATCCTGGACTAAACCACCAAAAACCTACTGTAGCAGAAATTGGGGACTACCACTTTGTTCCCCTAACCTCATATTTTTAAAAGTCTAACATGTATTCCAGAATCTAGCCACTGTGGCCCCAAAGTTCAATTCTTTGAATAGTTTATAAAATATCTATTTTTACTGGAAATTGAGTCACACTAAAGCCAGCTGCCAGGGACAATTTTTGGTACTGATACTTTATGTACAGTGGAATTAGCCACATACAGGACCTTTTCTCAGAAGCATCCAACTTGAAAACATGGTTTCAAAATAAAGTACTCTACAGAGGAAATGAAATAACAGTAAATCTTCTGTAGTAACAACTTGTGTAATATATAATAGACCAGAGGGATGAAACAAAATATATAAATAATTAAGATGATGTATTTGAAACAACAATATATCTTGAGATACAAATCACTGTCACAGTGATGAATCTAGTGATAAGCGGCAATGTTGGAAATGAGAATAAAACAGTTTTAAAAAGAAGATATAATCAGAGTAACCACAATAAATCTAATGGCCTTGTGACATCACACCCAAAGAAAGCACAAACCAAGGCTGCAAATCTTGAAACATATTTGGGCTTTTCCACAAGTTTTCTAAAGGCAGGATTACTCGGGGATTTTATATATTCACAAGGTAACACCGTACAAGTATCCCAGGGACACAATTTTCTATCGCCAGCTCCCATGCTTTGAGCAAATATTATATTCCTTCCTCTCTCATCCTTGCTGGACAATCCTGCTCACAGCCTTCCTCCGCACATGCCACCCTCTGCTACCTCATCAGCCTATCAGCCCAGCCTCCCTCTGCACAGCCTGATGCCAGGTTAGTGACCTGGAGCTCACCACTCCTAACCTTGCCGTCTCACCTGTGCACCCACAGGATGTGTACATTGTCTCTTGCAAAAACCTTCTTGGAAAGTTTCTGATGTGTAAAACTATCTTGACCACCTATGTGTGGCAACTCATACTATACTATACCAATAATCCTAGCTTTGGGTTATGGTGGGGAGATGGAAACAGGGGATTCAGAGTTCAAGGCCAGCTGAACTACAGGTCTCTTGCTCAAAAAACAAAACCCAACCTAAAAATTATCTACCTCACTTTCAGGCTCAGCCACTCAGTCTTTTGTAATGCTCACTCTACAGCCAAATATTGATACTATCACAGCCCAGGCATGGCCACCAAGAGACAAAGTAACTTCAAATTGTGATTCTCTGCTCAAACAAAAACTTCCTATACTAAATATTTTGTGTGGATTAATTTAGGAGATTCAGTATTTAAAATTCAACTCATTTATATTTATTGTAAATGTATGTGGGTATGAGTGTGATATATCACACACATGGAGGTCAGAGGTTCTCTCCTTCTGCCATATGAGTCCTAGGATTGAACTCAGGTAACCAGACTTGATGGCAAGTACCTTTACCTGCTGAGCCATCTCACCATCTCCCACAAGAGCTGTAGCTCATATAAGGTAACATGAGCAATAAGTCAGAGCTGTCACAGAGACAGGATCTATTTGCCTCCAGACCCTATGTCCTCATAATTCAGCATGCTGTCACTTGAGATCCCAGTTTATAGACGCATTTTAAGAGACTCTGGTTAGTGCAAAGCAATTTGTCTCATTACTTGGAGTGATCAAATAAAAATGACCTCTTTTGACTTTAAAGGTGAGAGTGTGTCCCAGAAGGTAGGCTTCCTCAGCATGAAGCATCTCTTCAGTTGTCATGGTGTAGCATGCAGACACTCAGGTGGGCCCTGAGTTCACAGGAATTCCCCATGTTTTAAGTCAGAACTGTCTAAAGTATTCAATACTGGATTTATACAGGGCATAATCTCTAGATTAATAATTTACAGGAAATACTGGGTTAAAACAAAGGTAAAGATATTCTATTCATTTTCTTCAATTTTTTTATTATTAAACTTTTTTAGATCTTAAGAAAGGATGTACTGTATGAGCAGTGATCTTTTCTTGTTTACTAAATCCCAACATCAAAGTACTTAGAATTAAAGACTAGAACACGGTAGGCACTTAGTCAATGAACAGACAAATTTCAACATCATTTTTCTTACATCCATTGAGATGTACTGTTCAACATGAAGGCTGGCCTCTGCACACAGACCACGCACACGATAGCTCCTTATCGGTGTAGGGAGGCCGAGTGTGCTCAGCCAGAAGCCAGAATCTTCAGGTTCTAACTCACCCTTTTGCCAATTCCAGAGCTGACTGCTGATAAGCTAGATTCTTAGGTCTTTTGCACAACCACTTAGCTCCAGTCTTATACAGAGTAAGGGCAGCACTATCTACCTGTTACATGAGGAATGGTTTCCTCCAAGTTTGATGGCATTACTCTGGAACTTTGATGACCATGGGAAGCATAGAAGGAAAAATCAAACTTGTTCTCTTTCATTAAAAAACAGCAACTACTCTGGGAAGTGGAAGTGGCTGGCATTCTTGGACCTTAGCTCAAGGTACTTGGGTGAGATTTTGTGCTGAACAAGTTACTGTTTTCTGTCATGCAACCCCTATAGGCTAGGAGATTTTCAAAAGGTACTGGACAGAGAGTAACTCATGGGAAACACTCATGTAGGGTAGAGCTTGGACAGAATGCTAACACTGAGTCTACTTGGCTGATTCAGGTTCTTGTAGATTGCCCAGAGAAATGGTCCTAGTAGACAAAGTTGAGTTGGTGATCACTAGAGAGGAAGGAGAGAGAGAAGTGTTCTCTGAGGATGCTGAAACTTTTCTGAGTACCATCTCACAAAAGAAAGGTTTGACCTAGACTTCCCATCCCCCAAGGCAAGGAAGGAACTACTTAGATAGATGGTGAGACCCAGAAATCTAAATGTGTATATATTTGTTTCTTCCTGAGCACACATATATTCTGGTGCTTCCTTGTTTTCTACAGTGATACCCCATCTCTCTTAAAATAGGCTTCAGCAGTGGGGGGACAAGTAGTTACTTTCTCCTGAGCAGTCACAGCCACTCTCACCCCGCCTTCTCTACACAGATTCCCAGAAGCCCAGGAGTTCTTGGAACCATAAACTTCAGAAAATCCGAAGGCCCTGGCGTTGCAGATAGCTGAGGGTAATGAGACACTGTGAAGAGACACTAATTCCTCTGTACAGGATGTGGAGACAGACAGCAAGGTTGAGGGCTGCTGGTGATAGCACATCATATTCCCTATGGGAATTATTAAGGGGTTTGGGAAATCCTGCAGTTAAGAAAAGACTCTCTTGGCTCTAGAGAGATGGCTCATCTGTTAAGAGGATCTGTTGCTCTTCTAGATGACCCAAGTTCAGTTCCCAGTACCCACGTGCCAGCTCAGAATGGAACCTAACTCCAATCCAGTGGGAACTAAGGCTCCGTTCTGACCTCCTCAAGCACCAAGCACACACATGGTATACACATATTCATGCAGACAAAACAACCAGTCAAACAAAATTTAGATGATTGTGGGTTGGGAAGGTATAGTGTTAAGGAGTGTGTGGTAACCAAGATGGTAGCACTTTCTACAATAGTGATTAAAGCATAGCCACTCGGGATACTCTTGGCTTGGTCATCTGCTGGGAACATGAAGGTCCTTGCACCCACAGATCGCCAGGGAAAACACGAATGCTAATACAGATTGTCCTTTCAAAGGAAAGGATGCAAAACCTGTTTTTCCACCCAGAAAGCTGGGAACTGGAGGTGATTAATAGCCTTGTGATCTGTGTTATCTGTAGGGCCAGACCATATTCCTGCTCTCACTACCAGAGGTGCCTATTAGTTCAAATGATCCTTACTTTATCTGTTTAGACAGAGGCTACCCCAAGCTCCCTCAACCAGGACCAGAGACAGCTAATAGCCTAAATGATCTCTATGTTATCTGTGTGACTAAAACCATGCCAGATCCTGCTGTAGGCCTCTCTTGGAAGAAGTGACATGCACTTTGAATTGAATTTCAATGTGATTATTCTTCTCTGTGCACCAAGGGTTGTAGTACACCAGGAAACTTTCCCCCAGACTGTACTGTTTTTAAATATGCTGGCAATCAACTGCCTGACGTCAGACTCTCAACGTTTAATTCAGCCTGACAAAGTCAAGCTGGACCAGTTTTCATTCTCACCTCTTTACAGTTCACTTCTCTGCCTGTCACGGTGCTCACAGGGAACACACCTCAAATAATAGCTACTCATTCTAGCTCTCGCTTTCCAAATATTACTGTCTTTGGCATTATATAACAGGCTTTATTCTCACAGAAAACATGTATTGGGTGTGGTAATCTCCATTTCATAGACTATGGAACAGGAAAAGTTAAGCCATTTTCTTAAAGATAACAGTGCTCTAAAGAAATACGGCTAGAATTTTAACCTTGTTCTGACTCTGAAAGTATGCCCCTTTCACACCAAGCACTTTAAGGGTTCTTTTGCAGAGGAGATAGATATTCTGCTAATTTCCTATAGAATGGATCTCTCTCTCTCTCTCTCTCTCTCTCTCTCTCTCTCTCTCTCTCTCTCTCTCTCTCTCTCTCCCTCCCAC
>NW_021604674.1:3853374-3956708 GCF_004785775.1 Grammomys surdaster | reverse complement strand
CTCTCTCTCTCTCTCTCTCCCTCCCTCCCTCCCTCCTTCCTTCCCTCCCTCTCTCTTCTGGGAAAAAAGTGGGGTTGGAGAATTGGATTTCTCCTTATGGAATGTTAAGTTAGAAGCCTCTCTCTAATATCCGACTACAGCTTTGAAGGACATAGGAAGAAACCCCAGGAGAACCTGCTTATGACTTTGCTTCTGAAACTCTTTCATTCCCACGCTGTCGATAGTGGAGAGCTATGCACGGCTTAGAAGGCAGGTCAAGATTGTAGGCCTGTCTCCTGAGCCATTATAATTCTAGTATTTTATCTAACAGATATTCTGGCAAAAATATAGACTGAGGTAGACTAATCTGTACTGAAATGGAAAGTTTTTCATGAGTTTACATGAAAAGAAAATATAAAACAATAAATATGATGTCGTTGAGGGGTAGAGAGGTTTGTAATGGTAGGCCTAGGTTTTCATATCTGTCCAGGACACATAGTTCTGTTCTGCTTAGTTTTTTTGTAATAATGTACAAATAACAGTATTAAAAAACACATTAAAATGTTTCTGGAAAATTTATCCACAGAACAAAACTCCAATATTCTTATAATCAAAAAACTGCCTCAGTTTTTGGGATGTTCATATTTTTTTCCAGTAAATATTGCTGGGGATGGAGAGATGATGCAGCAGTTAAGAGCGCATGTTGCTCTTTCTGAGGACCTAGGTTCAGTTCCCAGCCCCCACATGGCAGCTTACAGCAGTCTGTAACTGCAGTGCCAGGGGAGCCAGTGGCCTCTTCTGACCTTCCCGGGCACGAGGCACACACAGAGTGCAGAGAATACGGGCTGGCAAAACATATAAACATTAAATGAATGACTAAATTTTCCTTTTGAAAAGTAGTTTATTTAAGGAAGAAAGCAGGAAAAACTTCTTGTATAGTCTCTATTTTTAACTTTGAAAAACTGAGTGAACTTCACAAACAGTTACTTTATTTTAAAGAGCTAAATTTCAGGTTCTTAATTGCACACATCTAATGGTGCAATTATATAAAATAAGACACAGAGAGAAGGGTATCGATTTCTTTTTGGAAAAGATTCAAAATTGGCTTTAAAACACCAACTCTCAGGCAGAGCTAGAAGCTGCTTCTGTAGGGAAGTTGACAGGCCTAGAGAAGGTTAGTAAATTGGTGTGAGTTTCCCCCATTGCTTCTTGTTATTGGTTTTAGAGTAACGAAATCGATCTAACAATAAAAGTGTCTGGCTTGTTTGCAGCCTCCCATGACAAAGATGAATTCATAAAATGAGTGAAGCATTTTTATTTCCAAATCATAACTTAAAAATGATCCCTAGGGGGTGGAGAGACAGCTTAGTGGTTGGGAACACTGGCTGCTCTTTCAGAGGATTCAAGTTCAATTCCCAGCACCATCTGTAACTCCAGCTCCAGGGAAGCTGACACCGTCACATAGACATACATGTAGGCAAAATATCAACGCACACAAATAAGATAATAAATGAATAAATGAATGAATGAATAAATAAATAAATTCTCGAGATTGAGAGTTAAAACACAGATAAAACTGTCTACTAGACTGAAAAGGCTCAGGGGAAAAAAAAACTATTGGACAATATTCCCATCTAAGAAATATTCTGTTGGGCCTGCTTTCTGAAGAAATACATGGCTACAGAAAATATAAAGACAAATAGGAATAGAATTAAAATGTCTAATATTTCACTTTTCATACACATACACACACATACCTGGGGGGGGAGAGAAAGAGAGGGAGGGAGGGGGAGAGAGAGAGGGAGAGGGAGAGGGAGGGGGAGGGGGAGGGGGAAGGGGAGGGGGAGGGAGAGGAGACTATAAAATTAGGATATGAAAACAAAATGTTTTCTAACGTAACCTCTCCACACACATTACACATTTCTTTAACCCTAAACCTAATCTTATGCTTATTTTTAAAAGGCTCTTTAGAAGACCATGCTGTTTGTATATTATAACATATATTTTTATCATTTTATATAACCCTGTGACAAGCAACCTGCCTGGGCTTATTATATTATACGTCACAGTGAAAGAAGAAAACAAATGCCTATGTAGATTGAGAACTTGCCTGTTGCTTTGGTGGCCTTCATCTTTCTATCTAAACACGGAATCATGCCATCTGCTAACATAGCAGATTCACTTCTCTTTTCCCACCAGGATTCCTTCTACCTCATATTCTCATGTAGCTTCCCTGCGTGGGAACCTCTCGTGCAACGTCAGAGTGGGAGTCTCTGCTTGGTCATTTCCCATCAGTACGCATAGATTTAGCTGAGCATTTCACATAGATGTACCAGCTTGAAGATGTTACACACACACACACACACACACACACACACACACACACACACGGGTGTTGGAGTTTGTCAAATGCTCCTTCCGTGACTATTGAAATGACGTGGGTTTGTCTATTATTTTACTATCAGCATACTAAATGGATCAGATCTCATGCTCAAGTTTGCATTTTTTTTGATCTGACAACACTATGTGTTTAATTTTGACCTGAGAACATTTATTGTCCATTCGCAATTTTGGCTCTAGCTTAGCCTTGGTGTTAGACAAGAAAAGAGGGCCAAATGAGATGTAACAGTAACTATGTTTTCAAATCACAAACAATCTGATACTTTGAAAACATTTGATTTTTTAAAAAAAGAATACACACATCTTTATATTAATGCAATCCCCCTCTTTATCATCACTGTGATCATACCCATATTTTCAACCTGTGACAGTGATATCAGTTAAAAATCTCTCGACAGAATAAAAGGTAAACTATGATTATTGTTTCTGACTTAGAACAAACAGATCATTGCAGAAATGACCTATACCAAACTTGGGATAAATCAAGGTTGCTTAATGAGAAAAATGCATATGGACCTAAAGACTTTGTTTTCCCCTAGAAGACTGGAAATAATGGTGCTGACAACATGTCCCTTACTGACATTTGAAAGCCTCCCACTCAGCTAAGCACTAAAATTATTTCTTGAAAAAAAAATTAAGCATCTTAATCTTACCAAGGTAGAATTAACATTCCATCTTACAGGGGAGCAAACTCAGAGAGCACAAGCAACTTGTCCAAACAGCCGTAAGCAGTGAGAAGAAGCACCTGACTTCTAAGCTAGATGTTGGCGGCTCCAAAGCCCATGCTCTTAACCATTTCTCGTTATTTGGACACCAGAATTTAATTTATCTGCAAACTCAAGTTTGTTCATTTCTCTTTTTGAACAGAAATTGTATCAAAACTATTAGAAGGCATACTGTGTGAATTCAACCTAGACAATATAATTGTGCTAGTAACGGACAGAGACCATTTTCTATTTAATTATGCAGCCAGTGTGTTGATGAATACGTTTGATGATTTAAGCAAAAGCTTTTTACTGACAAAGCCAAACTCAACCTTAATAGGAAAAGAATGGCTGTACCCAGTGGCCAATGATACATTTGGGAACCTCAAGCAGGATGCAAGATCATCACAAGACTGTTGCATAGAAGAAGCTTGGGAATCTACAACTTCATGCTTCACACCATGTGCTGTGCTTGAGTTCTAGTTCAGATCACTACATTACTGTGACTCCTTACTCTAGAGCAGTAATACTAATTTCTGGGCCACTTTACAGCTCCTCATCCTGAGTTTATAGTTCTTAGTCTTTCTTTTATCACAGTCTTTTTCTAAGAGTGATCACCATAAATTGTAACCATCACAGCTAAGCAAATGGCTTACAAATATACAACTCTGATTTTGAACTTCTTACTATGACCAAATCTGGACATTCCAGCCTCTTAGAGTTAAGACAATCAAATTCCATCTAGATTTCATTTATAAAATAAATCCAACAGCTTCATTTTCTCAGACTCCAAGTCCCAGAGGCATTTCTTATTTCTTCTTCTATGTCCTGGGCCATGTTTGCATCAACCGCTAGTCTCAAGGGCTGGTCCCTTCCCTTCCTCAGCCTCAGCTTTCCCCGAACTTCCACCTGCACGTGTTTATAAGAGCCGCTGATTGTTCTATGCTATAAAAGAATAAGGGGAATATTATAAAATTCACTAGATCAAAGCGTAGTGGCTCAGAAAGGCCATTTGGCCCTGTGAGATGAAGTCCTTAATGGCAACGCCAGGCAGGAGGAGGCTGGAGGCCGGCCCAGTGAACTGTGTAAAGAAAACAACACCATTTATACAAGTCTGGGAGAGACCTCACACTTCCTTCCTGGGGTCAGGCTTTTTCTGATTTGATATAAAACAGCCATCGGACCTGAAAAGACAGCTGTTGGCTTTGTTTTTAGGGGCTTGGGCAGCACACACAAGAATAGTATTGGCTCCTCCAGCTGGATGTGGACAGTCCAGGTGCCAGCATCTGGTGTCTGTGAACCCCTGCTGGCCAGTTGCCACTGCTCACTGTGCAAGCCAGGGCTGAAGGCCCAAGAGTGCTGGCACCTCCGATCATTACAGATGCCTCCTTCTACCAGGATCTTCCCAGGACTCCATATCAAGTAAAGAGTGCTCATGAGTACAGACTCTAAGATGGGATGGACCCAAGTTCAAATTCTGCTTGGCCATTTGCTAGTTCTTTAGCCTTGTAATCACACTCTTTGAGCAGTAGAGACATTTATCTGGAAACTTCTTGTGACTCCTAGCTTAGTGGACAAAACATCACCAGGAGGATGGTACATGTCAACATTCTTGAGCTCTTCACATCTGTCAATGTTTCCTGTGTGTGTCTATGTAGGGTGGAATAGACACAACCCAAGGGTTCAAAGACCTGGAGACCTTCATGGGTTAAATTGAAAGGTTCTGGAAGTGATATGGCAGTCAAAGCAGTCATATCTTTTAACAGATTCTTCTTAGCCAGCTTACTCTCTCCAAGGATGTTAGGGTTTTACTGCTGTGAACAGACACCATGACCAAGGCAATCCTTATTTTTTTATTATTATTATTACTTTTTTTTCTTTTGAGTTTGGTTTTTTGAGACAGGATTTCTCTGTGTAGCCCTGGCTGTCCTGGAACTCACTCTGTAGACCAGGCTAGCCTCAAACTCTAGAACTCAGAAGTCCGCCTGCCTCTGCCTCCCAAGTGCTGGGATTAAAGGTGTGCGCCACCACCGCCCGGCTAAAGGCAATCCTTATAAGGACAACATTTAATTGGGGCTAGCTTACAAGTTCAGAGGTTCAGTCCCGTATCATCAAGGCAGGAACATGGCAGCATCCAGGCATGCATGGTGCAGGAGGAATGGAGAGATCTACATCTTCAACTGCTGGCCTCTAACAGAAGACTGACTTCCAGGCACCTAGGAAGTAGGTCTGATAACCCACACCCACAGTGACACACCGACTCCAACAAGATCCCACCTACTCCACCAGGGCCACACCTTTTAATAGTGTCAGTCCCTGGGCCGAGCATATTCAAACCATCACATTCCACTCCCTGGCTCTCACAGGCTTGTGTTCAAACATGAGTCTATGGAAACCGTACCTAAACATAGCATAATGAAAAATACATTTAGTCCAACTTCAAAAGTCCCCATAGTTATAGCAGTCTAAACAGTGTTAAAAGTCCAAAGTTCAAGGTCTCTTCTGAGATTCTTTCAATCATTTAACTGTAATCTCCAAAGCAAGACAGGAAACCAGCTGTGTAAACTCCAAACCCTGCATCTCTATGTCTGATATCAAAGAGGTCTTCAGATCTCCAACTCTTTTTTTTTCCATCTTTGTTGATTGCAACTTTTCCAACTCTGCCCTCTGTAGCACTCTAAGCTCAGATTGATCCATTGCCACTGCTGTTCTTGGTGATCATCCCATGGTACTGGCATCTCCAATATGCTGGGGTCTTCCCCTACAGCTAGGCTTCACCAATAGCCTTTCATAGGCTTTCTTCATGGTGCCAAGCCTCAACTCCTTTGCGTGACCCCTTCAGTCCTGGGCTGTCAACTACAACTGGGGCTGCACCTTCACCAATGGCTTTCCATGGACTCTCACAGTCCCAAGCTTCAGCTGTTCTTCATGACTTTTTCACGCCTTCAAAACCAGTACCATCTGGGTGACTCTAACACATTACCAAGTACAGCTACAGCACAAGGTACAACCTCGGCTAACTCTGGAACATAGCTTCTTTGTGCTCTCAGAAAACTTTTCAGAAGATTTGACTTCAGTGATGCTGGTCTCTTCTTAATCACCACTAATTTCCTAGCTCCAGCTCACCAGCATAATTGCGCCAGTAGTCTCTTCTATTTTTCACTCTAAAACCAGAGCCACGTGGCCAAAGATGCTGAACCCTGCTGCTTGCAGGGACTGGAACACGTCCCCCTTTTTTCTATCGCATTATCGTTAGCTTTCTGTTTTCCAACTCCTTCACTGCCTAAGCATGGCTATCCTGGATCTTGTTCTATAGATTGAACTCAGATACCTGCATGGCTCTGTCTCCTGGGATTAAAGGTGTATACCACCACACCTGGATTTAAGTTTTTCTTCACCTAGAATTTAGCTCTGTCTCAGGCTGGCCTTGAACTCAGAGATCTGCTTGGCTTTACCTCCTGAGAATAAAGATGTGTAGCACCATGTCTGGATCTAAACTTAGCTGGGTAGGATCTGGCCCCAAAGTCCCACTCCCTTAATCTGTTATCTCCCAGAACACAGGATTCAGCTCCATTTTACTTCCTAATGCTCCTTTAATACTCAAACCATATGTTTTATATTTTTTTTCCTTTCTCAGCTTGCTATACTTGCCTAAAATGCTCTGCATGAGACTTAACCAGAGAACAAAATCTATGATGGGAGTTTCTGAGACTTCTTTGTCAATGGAATTAATCTGAGTCTCTTCACCTTAGCCTCAGGTAGTCTCTTCAGATAAGGGCAAAAAGCAGCCACATTCTTCACCAAAATGCCACAAAAAGAGTTTTTAGGCCACATACTGAAATTCTTCTCCACTGAAACCTCTTGGGCAAGGTCTGCACAATTCATACCACTCTCAGTAACAACATCTTCCATATTCTTACTAGTATAGCCCATAAAAACCCCATAAAGCCCCATTAAAAACATTCCACTGCTTTCCAAATCCAACGTCCCAAAATCCACATTCTTCCATGGTCAGGCCTATCCCAGCAATACCCCAGGTCCCTGGTACCAACTTCTGTCTTAGTTAGGGTTTTACGACTGTGAACAGTCACCATGACCAAGGCAATCCTTATAAGGACAGCATTTAATTGGGGCTGGCTTACAGGTTCGGAGGTTCTGTCCAGTATCAAGACAGAAACACGGCAGCATCCAGGCAGATGTGGTGCAGGAGGAATGGAGAGATCTACATCTTCAACTGCTGGCCTCTAACAGAAGACTGACTTCCAGGCACCTAGGAAGTAGGTCTGATAACCCACACCCACAGTGACACACCGACTCCAAGAAGGCCACACCTTCTAATAGTGCCAATCCCTGGGCTGAGCTTATACAAACCATTACAAAGTCCAGGCTGCTGCAGTTGAGAGTGAGAGTTATCCCACACAGTCATCTAAAATAGGGGAACCTACTAAGCCTAACCACAGGCTTTCAGATTGTGGACCAGAACAACCTAGTTTGGAGCAAGAAGAGGATAACTTTGAGTTAACAGGGCTCAAAGATATCAGATCTCTTGCCTTTTCCCAGGCTCTTTGTATAACTAGTGTTTGGGGGACATCAACATAAAGTGTGAAAGTTTTATTTTCAGTCATATCACTAGGTTTTTCCTGAGAATTACACAGAACATAATTGAAATAGCACAGTGACCAGGTCAATAATGGAAGGGCTGCATGCTTCCGTGTGACCTCCAGACAGGTGGCCCTAGGCTCTGGAAACATGTTAATATTTACTTGTTAATCACATGAGAGCTGGAAAAGGATGAAGCAGCTTAGTAATGCACACTAGCCACGTGGCTCCATCATTCCACTGAAGTGTAAGTTACTCACCAGGCACGTACTTCTTTCACGGGGATTTCCCTTTGTGTGTGTGTGTGTGTGTGTGTGTGTGTGTGTGAGAGAGAGAGAGAGAGAGAGAGAGAGAGAGGATACACAGTTATCTAAAATAGGGGAACTTACTAAGCCTAATCATAGCCCTTCAGATTGTGAGATTGTTGTGGACTGGAGCAATCCAGTTTGGAGTAAGAAGAGAATAACTTTAATATACTTATAGATATAAACATAAAAGGCACCAGGAGATTATATAGTTTCTGATAGCTGATCAATACAATGTAGTTATTGTGATCTTTTCCCTCGAAGGGACCCATCTCACAGCCCTGCTTCCTCTATCAGATAATAATCCACTAGAATTTGGAGTGTGTTTTGTAGTTGTTGACTATAGACCCTGGGCATTAAAGAGTAACTCCAAATGTTTCACCAACAGAGGGAATTTGGAATGTTTTAAAGTGGATCATGAAACTGGGACTGAGAGATTGGTGCCACAGGCAAGGGAGAGAAAATTACAGCTGTGTGATGAAGTGGCATAAACAAGAATGAGCCAACGTTTTCATTGAGAGATTCTATTGCAAAACACAAGAAGGCATATTCTGACTCTTGCTGTCTCAGGTAAGGTCAGAGACCTGCCAGCTCTGGGTCTGCATTTCCAGTTACAAGACGGTTGGTGTTCACAAGGCACTAAGAACAGTGAATGGCAGATGGTGCCCGAGTCAATAAATGGTAGGCATATTGTTAGGTTTGGGTTTAAGAGTCTGTGCTCTTGATTAGCTTAGATCAAAGGTTCAAAAGCGGAGTCAAGTGAAGCGGGTAAAGTCTCCACAACAAACTGATGATGTCACCTTCTGGGCTCACCATTGGACTTCAAGGTAGGGCAGAATAGACACAGGCTTAGGGATCAAAGACCTGGAGCCCTCTGTGGGGTAAGTTAGAAGGTTCTAGAAGGGACAAGGCAGTCATGGCAGCCACATGGGCAGATTCTTCTCAGATGGCTTACTCTCTCACAGACTGAAGCAGGGAAGAGAAAAGCTGAAGTTTGAGAAATGGACTCCACTGGCAAGGCTGGGTCTGTGATAAGATGTTTTGATAAGTCGGTTCTGCAAGTCGAGTTTTGATAAGGTGGTCTCTGGTCTCTTCGCTTTCTGGAATATGTCTGCTTCAATGAGTCTGCATGTCATGGTTTCCGCTTTCCCTCTCCCCCTCCACTTGTCCTCTCCCATCCATTCTTCCCATCCTCCCTTCCTTCCATGTGTTCTCTCGTTTTGTAGGAAATAGAATTTTTGCCTTAAAGATACCAACTTCCTCAGGGCTGAGCTAGAGCAGAAGGAATTATATAGACATCACCCAGCTGAGTGTTCGGTGGAGATGAAGGGGCCTAGGCAGGGAAGATACTGACCATGGCTGACACCCCTTGGAATTGTGGAAGGTCCTGCTATGGATGAAACAAACTCTGAAGACCCAGGAAGGGTGGCTGTCTCAAATCTCCTGAGGTTTGCCATGACCTAGCACCCAACCACTGTTCCAGAGACCTCCCCCCAGGCCCTCCATGTTCCTTCCCTTTGGGATGTCTGACCCTGTTATCCCCCTTCCTGAGACTCAGCCTACCACTAAAGCTTTCCTCTTCCTGAAGGAAGCTTTAGAATCATTCAACCCATGCTCCTGTGAGCTCCGGATCTGTAACCGCTGAGGGCTCAGTTCGAAGCTTCTCTGTGCCCTGGTTTCCTATTTAAATGTCTCATGTCTACCTTATGATAGGCTGTGGATATCAGGAAATTATTTTATTTTTTGACCAGCTCCCGCTGCAGTTCTCCAACAGTGCTTAACATAGCCTATAGCTCACAGCAGGAATGAAGGTGACTGTTATCAAACTCTCCAAACTGGCTGTCCAGTTTTCTTTTCTCTTTTTAAAATGGGTCAACAGATTCTAAAAAACTATACATAAAGTTTCTCTCCACTGTGCATATAGAAAACTAAACTATAAAGCTGGGAAGAGTGACAAAGAATATTGAAAATAGAAATAGAGGTTGGGAATGTACCAAGACTCCATCCATGGAAACTGTGAATGCTCTCTGGAGCCTTTCCAACTTTGGAATTTGTGTCACAATTCCACTAGGTCTAATTTGGTTTTATCATCCCACTTTCAGGAAGATTAAAAAAGTATATATTATTGGTTCAGAGTTCCAACTATCCATGGGTTGGCGACTGAGATGTTACAATATTTCAAAGGACGGAGTGAAACACACACATTCTCATCAGACTCAGTCGGAGAGGCTGAAACAAGATGTTAACCCACTCAAAGACCCTGGAGGCTCCAGTCTTTCCCCTTGGATAGCTCTGCAAGGCATCCAGCGAGTTCCAATTTGGGCAGGGGTTTGTTTATTCTGCTTAGTTCAAGTCAGGGTTACAGATCCCTAATGGCTTTAGCGTCCCTAAAGGTTTTCCACATTTGGGCAAGATCTATGCTTTATGTTAGTCCCAAGGAGGCTTTGCTCCCAGATGATTTGCTGAGGCAGATATGCTAGAAGCACTCAGATAGCTGTACTCAGGGTAGATGCTATTCCTTGGCACAGATGTGGATTTCTTTTTATGCAAGAGTGTTGTGTTTTTATACAAACACGTTGTAGTAAAAATGCTCCATTCTTAAACCAACTGTATTTTTCATTGCATTTCACTTTTTCCCCAGTGACGTTGAATTTTCTAAACTAGTCCTTTTTCTGCAATCTCTGCTCCATGCCAACTCAAACTAGGAGGGCTCACACTGACTCTTAAATCTTCATTTTGAGCACTCCAAATTCTAATGCAGGAATAACCAGGATTGCGATGGCAACACCTCTCCTCACAGGGGTTGCTTCTCAGGTTCTGGACCACGAGCAACTCACTGTTGGTAGGACTTTCCTAAAATCCAATGTGCAAAAGGCTGCATGGGCTCTGTAAGGCATTAGGGCCAAGCTTTTGCCTCACTCTCTGCCACATCAGTCAGCCAAATGGCTCTTCCCTCTCGATTCGACACTGGGCCACTTCTTTGTCTCCCAGGCTTTGCACACATTATCCCTCATACTCTCTCACGCTTCTTCATCTGAATCTCCAGGGGGCCTGTATGTGCAAGCCTGTGTCAAGACAACTTTCCCATGTTTACAGTTTGTCTCCTCTTTACCCAACTCCTGGTCTAGCTTCCTGAATCCTTGAACTGAAGCGTGAGAGACAACCAGGATGCAATATTAAGACTCACAAATGTGGGGGCCTCCAGGGCTAGGCAGGTATGAAACTGAGCCGCAGCAGGTGTGGAAATGAGTCTGATGCGTTTTATACATGAGTTAGCACCTGATGGCCAGGCCAAGCGGGGATAATGGCACTGGGTTGCCAGAAGAGTTAGAATGCCACTTGTTAATAAAAAGTTTTCCAGTTTTGAAATACAGCAGCTGTCAAAGCAAAACACACAGGCCCTAGATTTTACCCATTAAGAATAAATTTGCTTCTCTGATGCAGTTAGAACTGGCCCAAATAAAAATGATGGACTCAAAGCCATCAGTGAGTGTGGGCTGGAAGGGTGTCTTAGTCTAGTTTCCTGTTGCAGTGATTAAAAAAAAAAAAACCCACCATATGGATGCCGGGAATCAAACCTGGGTCCTCGGGAAGAGAAGTGAGTGCTCTTACCCTCTCAGCCCTCTTTCCAGCTCCTATCACTATAAGTTTTAAATCTCTCTCCCTCTCTCTCTCTCTCTCTCTCTCTCTCTCTCTCTCTCTCTCTCTCTCTGTATGTGTGTGTGTGCACGCACATGTGTGTACACCTGAGGAAGGCACAAGCGGGAGACATTGGTTTCTGCACAGTTAGAGTTACAGGCAGTTATTCTTTTCATTAAAAAATTGATTAAAAATTTAGCTTTGGTGTTAGGACAGAGTTTCCAAAATTTTCTAAGATGGTCCTAAACATATTCTGCTATTTTATAGAATATATTTAATGTGAAACCATATTTTCAGCATTAGCAATCATAAAATCAAAATACTGATCAGATCTGAAAACTGTTGAAGAGGCTCTGTAGTCTGAAGTATCAAGTACTGAGCCAATATTAAATGCTTTATCTAAAAATAATTCAATCTCATTAGTGTACAAATTATCACTAGCATACATATAACCAAATAATTATTCTAAAATAAAAATTCTTTATCATCAGTAACTGTGTAAGTTATATACCATATATCCACCATATATATTTCATATATGGTATGTATATATATTATGTATATAAATATGCATTAATATATATCACACAAAACCTCTATATCCAAAGTTTTATAAAATTTCTCAGGCAAAAAAATGAGTCATGGAAGGAAAAATTGAAGAAGCCCTATCTTAGAGGTGAGAATCAGCCAGACTTGGGATCAAATTCTGTCTTTGTATACACTGGCTGGGAAACTTGAAGATGCTTTGTTATATGCTTAGAAGTCACTAGTCTGGAACTTGAATTTTCAAAGTCTCTAAAATGTTTTTCATGCTCCCTTCTTCTTGCTGTCCCAAACCATGTGCATAAATATGTGTTTGAAATGGGAATTTAGTTGTTTACTTACTAATCATGAGTGTGACTGAGTCCAGACTAGGGGAATATTCACAAAATACACACAGAGAGCCTCAGAAATACAGGAACAAAACTTGTTTAAGTTCCCATGCAAATATTTTAGACTTTCCTGCACACACATAGTTAAATATGTTCTGTTAGAATTCAGGTAAACAAAACAAAGCACTCTCAATTTAACGGTATTACTGATTTCTTCATTATTTACTCAAGATTCAGTTTTGACTGAAGTTTAAACTTTATGACTCAGGCTCTCTTGAAGTTTTTCTCAATTATCTGCTACTGACTCACATTCCCATTATAAACAGATTATAAACATACTCCATTTTGTTTTATAAGGATTCCCATGGACAAGAATTTTCATACCCGATTTAAGTGAGCTCTAATCCTTTAAAACAATTTGACAACTCAAAAAAGAAATAATTTCATGTAGTAAACACCAAACAACTCATTTAATGTTTACTGTAATGAGTAAGTTACTGTCACTAAAATATACAACACAAATTTTAACTTGAATGCTAAATTTTGTGCCAATGACAAATTTTAGACTCATCTTCTGTCTTCGTGAAGGTTTCTGTTGTTGTGCTAAAACACCATAACAATGCATGGAAACGGTTTACTTCACCTTATAGCGCTCAGGCCCCATTCTATCCCTTAGGGAAATCAGGGCAGGAGCTCAAGGCAGAACCTGGAGGCAGGAACTGATGCAGAAACTCTAGCAGAATATTGCTTACTGGCTTTCTCCTCCTAATTGCTCAGCCTGCTTTCTTGTACCATCGAGGACCATCCACCCATGGTTGGCACTGCTCGATGTGGGATAGACTCTCCCATATCAATCACCTACCAAGAAAACGCACCCCAGGCGTCATTATGCACAGGACAGTCTGTTTCAGGGCACTTTCTCAATGGAGGTTCCTTCTTCCCAGATGACTCTAGCCTGTGTCAAGCTGACATAAGACCTAGCCAGCACAGCTCCCAATGCCAGCAGTGAATGTGTAGTACATTTTCCACTGTTGTGGGAACAGATAGTCAGAGAATTAAGTAGAAACAAAAAAGTTCCCTAGTGTAGGTCAGAGGTTGCCCCTGCCCCTTGATAAGCCCTATTCACATTTCTTTAGGCTCTCAAGTAGTTTTAGAATCCTCATACTTCACTCGACACAGATCGTGGACTTTCCTCTGTGCCCCTATGTGCTTTACGTCTTTCAGATACAACCCTTAACTGTGCTAAAGGTATATGCTTATTTTTCATTTGTTCATCTCCTCCACTGCCTTGAAAGTAAAAGGCCACATCTTGTTTACTGCTGTCGTTTTGGTACAGAGAAGGTGTTCAATAAATAATAAGTAAACAGATGAATGAATGGCTAAATGCATGAAAACTGAGAACAATCTAATGAAGTTACAAGTGGCTGCCAGAAGCCACTGGACAACGTCCTCTTAGGTGTCCTTTAAGTTGCTAGTGAAAGGGCCCACAGCCAGGAAAACCCAGGAGGCATTATTCTTCTCTGTGAATGGTCTGACTAAGCTCACAGGAGAGTTAGTGGACTTGGTAAAGGGGTGGCAGGTGAGGTACCCTAATAAAGAGTGGCAGCAGCATCCTCATCCCCAACGGTGACAGTTACTGTCTCAAGACTGATTGAAGACTTACCAGATACTGAGTTCCTTGTACACATTATCACACCCAGCTCTGAAAACAACTAGGTTTATCGGTCTGGTTTCCACTTTAGCGATGTAGAAACTGAAGTTGAGAGAAGTAGAGCTCTTTTAAGTAAGACCACTGACGCAGGGACTCAAACCCCAGATAGTGAGGCTCCAGTTCAATGCCGTCCAGACAGCAGCAGAAGTCAGAGACTGATAGACCCAACAGGACCAAGAGAGCCCAAAGTAACACTCACGCTTGTGCACCTCTCATCACCTCACTTCAACAAAGCCTCTGTGTCTCCTCTCCTCTGATTTCACCTGAATGTGAAGCCCAAAGGGTCTTCATCACAACCACTGACAATGGGCGTGCTGGAGATGAGAGGCTTCACACTGGCCTCTTTTCAAAATTCCGAGTGTAATGTGTGTGCATGGAAATGGCGTATCAATGTAGATGGCCCATGAACGGCCTCTCTTGGCCGTAACCACTTGGATGGGAGATTTGACCCATTCTCCCGATCACTTTAAGCTGCATTGTCTAGCCTTGCTTATCTATTGAGTCTTTCAGCTTCAAACACTATTCTTAAGTTCTCTCTTTAGTTCATAGTTCAGAAACAGTTCTTGATTCCTCTGGTGAAATCCAGCCTCTGGATTCCTTTCCTGATTACATTTGCCTCTCCTTTATTCTGGATGGTGTTTGTTTGTTTGTTTTAACATTTAATTGGTGACCATGAAAATTCATCTTTTAGAACTGTTTTCACTTTCACTATTTAGCAAGTTTTGAGGGGGGTGGGGGAAGCCTTTGCATCTAGTCACTGTTAGATTAGATCTTGGTGTACCATCTCAGATGACTCTGGTGGATGAGATAACATTTTAATTTGAAACCCTTAGTGCTGCTTTGGCACTACGGTTTCTTACCAATCACCTTTCTGGGTTCCCTGCTTAGAACTCAAAGGATTCTGTTATCCGACCTGCTGCCTTCTGTCCTTCTTCCCACTGTGCCAACACTTTCACTGAGATACAGAACAGAATGTTTTCTTTCCATAAAGTAATTTCTGGGGGTAAAATGAAGATGAGTAAGAGCCAACTACAGCATGCTGCCCCTCTCAGGTTAGGGGCCCCATCTGTTGGCACCCTCCCTCCTGGATCATAGCTGGCTGGCCAGATGCTGAGGTTTCCCTGTGTGTGGATTCTGTTCTTTGAATGGTACCTAACTAACCGGGGCCCCACAGGAGAGGCATGTTGTCACATGCCCATCAAACATCCTGATATTATGACGTATGGCTCCATTTCAGTTCAGCAGCCCAGCGCTTTCTCACTTAGGGTGGTAAGGACTACTTCAGCTGGCCTGAGACCAAGCATTACGTTTTCTCTGGAATGGGAAATGTTAGTCTACAAGCTGCAGACTGCCTCATGTATCTGCATTCTTCCCATAGTTGTTGACACGATTCTAGGCCACAGTGGGCAGCTAATTAATATTTCTTAATTAATTAACTGCTATAGAAATATACTCAGCATCACATTAAGGTATATTTTTATCCACCAAATAATTTCAAGGTAGCAAAACTAATAAGTCAAGACGTTTCTTTAAACAAACAGAAAATCCTGGAATTGGAGCTATGTGCATACCTTCTCAGCCTGGTAGGCATGCAAGGGCTAACTGTTTTGATTAGGAGGAAGTCAAGTGAGACGGCCGTTATAAACAGAGCTATTTATGAGCTGTAGTCTGCTTCACATGTGTGTGCTTTCCTACGATGATTTCTGGTTTTAATATTCAAAGCTATTAACTCTTGAAAAAGAACCTGGTAGGACATAGTTATGCAGTAAAAACTATATATGTAATTTGAAAATGTGTCAGACTTTTCTGTCACAAGCAAAATACCCTCTATTTTCAAGCAAGAGTCAATCTGTAAGGCATGCTTTGTTTTTGATGTCACTGTTCTAGCCTAGCTATACCTTAAATAGTTAATCCCAGATGTACAGACACATGCAAAATTATTAAAAATGAACAGTGGAGCTTCTCCTTCCCAGTACATACTTTAACTGTCAGTAACTACACTCTGAACTGGTTAACTGTGATATTTAATCTTGTCACTTACAAACTTAACAATGTAAGATGGAAAAACTGTGTTTGCGGCACTGTGCATTCTATCAGTGGGTGCCATGTGCACATGTCAGAACATTCAATTGTGTTAGTTGTGAAATTCTCACCACCACATCTTTATTTTTTCTGGCTCAGCACTGCATATTTCTATGGATTACTTTACTCTTTCTCTCCATTTTTATTTTGTCTTATGGGGATATTTTTGTCTTTGTTCTGCTTTGGGAGAGACAAGTCTTTTATTACTGCCCAGGCCAGCTTCCAACTTGCCATCCTCCTGCCTGGGCCTCTCAAGGGCTGGGGTTACAAGTTCATACCCACAGATGCCATCCCGCTTGGATACTGTGTGAGTTTATTAAAGCTAAAGATTCTTTTGACTGCCATTCCCACCGTGTTAACCCGGGAAAAGATTCTAACGAGGCTAGTGGGAGACGGGGTGACAAATGGACAGGAAGTGAGAGAGATTAACTGGGTCAAACTAGTAGAAGTCACTCTACTAGAGCATAGGTTCTGTCCTTGTCCATCTGGAAACAACTCACTCTTGCAAGTAAGGTCATATCCTGGCTGATCAATGCTTTATATCAGAACACATCTCTTGAGGGCATGGAGAGATGGCCCAACAGTTAGGAGCAATTACTCTGAAACTTAGTTTGCTTCCCATTACGGTGATAAACACCATGTTCACAAGCACCCTGCAGAGGAAATGGTTTATTTTACATAACACTTCCATATCACATTCTACCATTGAGGGAAGCTGAGGCAGGAACCTGGAGTCAGGAACTAAAGCAGAGACCGTGGAGCAATGTTGTTAACTGGCTTGCTCTCTGTGGCTTGCTCAACCTGCTTCTTCTACAATCCAGGACCATATTCCCAGGAGTGGTACCACCCACAGTAGACTGAGCCCTCCCATATCAAACAACAATCAAGAAGATGCTCTCAATTGAGGTTTCCTCTTCCCATGTGACTCTAAGCATGTACCAAGTTGACATTAAAGCCAACTATCACATTGCAAAATTGTGAGGAGTGAAGTTCAGATCCCAGCACCCATGCAGCAATCTCAGCATCAAGAACATGTCTATCACCCAGGCTCTGAAGAAGTATGGAGATACGAGTATTGCTGTGACCTTCTGACTTCCAGCCTGGCCCAAAACATGAAAGACTCAGATTCAGGGAAAGACTCTGCCTCAGTGACATAGGACACCTAATGCCTCTGCACATGTGCACAGACAAGAACACCTGCATACACACATATGTATAAGCTCATACATAGACACAGTCAGACACTTTAAAAAAATAGCCAGCTTTGCTTACATTCTGGTTGTTGGCCACCTTCAGACCATCCCATAAGCTATGGCAAAGCTGCAAGGCTGCAGAGCTCTGTGTGAGCATCTCCTGACTTGGGCATGATGATGACGGTAAGCTTCTAGACAGCCTTTCCCCCTGTTTTTTCCTTCAGGTTGCTGCAATCCCCATCTGTAACCAAAACCACTTCTAGAAAGTGATTCTACAGATCTTCATAAGCTCAGGTAGACCTGGGAAGAATGACTGGCACAGCATGAGCCTTCCCTGCACCCACTTCAGTTTCTCTCTTTACTTGTGATAAAATATCCAAAACGTTAGAGATTCTTCCCTAACATTTTTGAATGGTGTTCATGGGTGTTAAGTACATCCACACAGCCTCTTCACTACCCATCACCAGAACTGTCCTCTTAGAAAACAGAAACTGCCCACTACCTTCTCATCTGCTGTTGCCTCGGCTTCTATAATTGCCATTCCACTTTCTGCCTCTACCACCAAGACCATGTGCCTCATCCAAGTGGAATTTTCTGTCTCCTCCTTTGTTTCCACCTCCCCCCCCACCCCTAGTTAATTTTCACAGACTTCAAACATGAATTCTCCCTTGGAGAGGTCATCCTTTGACTCTCTTCCTTCCCTTGTCTCTCTGGGGAAAAGGTCTTGTGCTTTGTCGTCTCTCCCACTCTGTTCCATTCTTTAAAAGTAACTGGGGAATTTTCCAGTTCTTCTATCTAGGTATGAGCATCGAAATGCTGGCAACCATGACCAAGAACAAGAGCTGCTGTCATGTAAAATCTCAGAACTGGCTGAAAGTACATCCCAAAGTCCAGTAAGACTTAACTCTTCATTCATCTTTAGTGAAAATAATTTCTTCTTGACAGGAAATGCCATTGAACCCACTTCTGATGTTTCCCACCCAACACCCTGCTGGACCAACTTTCAGCATCCTGAGTTAGAGTGTGTAGTTTTCTGTTGTGTAAAGATTGAAGGGATTCTGAGAACTAAAATCTAGGAACCAAACTATACTTAGTGATCCTTCTCTGAGAGAGTGTCCAAAGGTTCAGATAGCTCCTGAGAAATGAACTTAGAGAACACAATCTGTTTGAAATCTGGAAACTGAATATGTGGAATGCATTCTTTACCGGTTTCTTCTGTTTTCTTTAGGCAGGGTCTTGTATGGAGCTGAGGCTGGTCTCAAACTAAATATCTTTGTGCCTCAGCCTTTTAAGTGCATATCCCTTGATCTTTATGATCAGTCTTTCATTAGCCATTTAAACTTGAAAGCTACTGACCAACTTCATGCCACAGAGCACATACTGAACAATAAAAGAAGTGGCCAACTGAAGGAGAGCACTCAGACACCTCCTCCAGATTCACTGAATCACTGGTGGTGCCAAACCTTCTACCCAAGATGAGGAGCCTGCAGATTCTGACAATACCTTGTGCTTATGAAGTTCTGTGTGTTTGTGTTTTCTTCTTTAAATATTACTTTTTTTTTTTTAGTTAAGAGTTAAAGTCAACTTTTATAAATATTACTTTTTAAACAAAACTAAATATAATTTTTGAGTCAGGGTCTCACAATGTAGCCATAACTGGCCTGGAACTCTCTTTGTAGACCACACTAGCCTTACTTTGGAAATTTAAATCAACGAAAAATGCATGCATTTGCTGTTGTACAATATAATGTTTTACTTTCACAGGCCTATGGGACAGTTTGCATTCCTGCCATACTTGGGACCCTAGATATTCTGGAAGAAGAAAGAAAGTAGCTTGTATTGACTTTTCTTTTATTTCAGGCCGAGTCATCTGTCTGACAAAACTCCACCTTTTGAGCACTTAGAGTCTTTTACAGTCCTTATATAATACTCACCACTATTGCATATTAGTCTTTAACTATTTCATGCATACAAATCTTGCCTCCTTGTAAATACACAGCAAGCAAGCTGACTGACAGCACTTTGGGGGGATCTTCTATAACACCTTCAGTCTACAGGGTGCACGGTGTGTGGTAAGGTTGGGATGGTGAATTCACGTGAGGTCCTTCGGTGCAGTCAAAAGCATTGAAACCAGGCCAATTCCACATGCTAATCTTGGCTTAATGTCTTGGGAAGAGCACCATGGAAAATGTTGACTTGCTAGTGTCTGGGGGCACATCAGAGCTGAGAAACCTTCGATCCTATGCTGGTAGTGGTGGGGATTCCTTACTGTGTAGACAGACAGTGTATGTTCCACGAGGGTGGAGATATATCACTAGCACCAACTTTCTCAATAGTACTGTTTCAAATTCCTATTACCACATAGTGTGTGTTTCCTTCTATTCCTCATTTGAAGTCAATCCTCACAAGTTAAGGTAATAGCAGAAAACCATCCAACATAGCACTCAGTATGGTATACCAGGAGGAAGTGCTATGAGGGCTGCCAAGGGTAAACGTGAGGGTAGAACATGGCAGGCTGAAGATCAAGGAGCAACGTTACTAGCCGGCAGCTTGCCCTGGTCTGAGGGCCCATGGTAGAGGGGCAATGCCACTCTCTGACAGAGCAGCCGGATGTCAGATGGAGCTCTTGGGCAGCCCCCAGGCAGTGGAACACAACCTTGCATGGTCCCTGTCTGGCTGGGAGCTTCCTGCCAGGGAAGGCTGCCAAGCAGTTTGTGACAGCTGTGTAGTGAGCAAGTCTCTGAGGTTCTCTAGCACACTGCCATTTCTGACCTGCCTGCCTGTGTATCTCATGAAGTCACAGGAAGTTTGGATGCTCAGGACTCTGTTTCCCATTGTCTCCCATTTCTCTGAGCTACCCCTGCCTTTCTGGGCCTTTACAATGGGCACTTTGAAGAATGGTTCTTTTCTTGTCAGCAGAAAACTATTGGTTCTCTATGTGAAGAATATCTAGGTTTTATTCTGCTCCCAACCTACCTACTTGCTAGCATCTTGTCAGACTAATTGACATCTCTCATGGATTATTGTGAGGAGAAATTACCGTGTGTGTGTGTGTGTGTGTGTGTGTGTGTGTGTGTGTGTTTACATTTTAAAGACCAATGAGATGGCCCATTTGGAAAGGTGCTTGCTATGAAGCCTGAAGACCTGAGTCCAATCACTGGAACCCATATGATGGAAGGATAGAACAAAGATCTTACAGGTTGTTCTCTGACCTCCAGACATGCAGCTGTAACACTCATGCACTCACTCATCCTCACATGCAAAATAAAAATAAAATACAAAAAATAAATCAAAGGTAGAATTTTAGCCATCTAGTATTTTTGAAAAAATGAACTTTAAAATATTAATACTTATTTGTTTAAGTCTTAGGGGATTTAACTTTTCTGTTTACTTAAAATAGCTACATTTGCTTCATCTTCTTAGAGGTTATGACAATTTTCCATTAAATTCTGAGCCTATTCTCTAAAAGCAAATATGAAAAATTAAAAATGAAATTACCTTTCAACATTATTCGTCCAGTGGAACCTCCAAAGGAACTGAGAAGGCCGCTTCTTGCTCCTAAAGATGTGGTTGCCTCTAGGAGAGAACCAGTGATGTACTGAGCTATGGACGTCCTTTGGAGGGTGGCACGGTACTCACATTCGATGTCTCGTACACATTGCTTTAAGCAGGGACCCCCTCCAATCCTTCCATGGGCTGCCTCAGAGGTTGGGAGCTGTGTGGAACAGTGGAGAAGAGATCCAACCGTATCTTCTGTTTCTTCCCCTCGTCTCACGGCACTGTAGATCTGTGAATAGCACAAAGCACAGGAAGTATTAATCTAGTTTCTTAGAAAAGCAAATTAACTTGTTGACAAAATGCCAAGATGACTTATTAAGAAAGAAGGCTCAGCCGGTCTAAGCACAAACACCTTTGAGCTCTGCACTCATGCATTAACCTGAACATTCTACAGACACCATTTATTTGGAGAAGCTCTGTGTAGTTATGAAATAGGCCATTCAAACAACTCTGCTATCAAACAGAGCACTTAGAGTTGCACCAACCAAAAATACATTCAGCTCAAATTTCTCCTCCTCCACAGGAGAGAAATGCTCTCCTGTAGAACCACAAGGACAAATCTTTCCCTCATCCTTTTGGGCTCTCTTGCATGACTGACAGAGTCTGCCTATTTCCATCTGTGCCTCAATATGACCTCCATAGGGAATTCTGTTCCATGAACAAAGTAAGGCAAAGATGAAAGAGTCATGGGGAAGGACTCCCTTATGGGTATACTCTTCCTGTCTATCAGGTAGCATTGGAGCCTCTGACGATTTTATTCTCTTCCTCCTCCCTCTTCTCCCACATTTAAAGAGTTAGACTCTGCCCAGTGTTCCTGTTCTGTCATTTTCTTGAGTCTTTCTTCTTTGATCACTTGTATTCACCAAGTATGATCTGATTAGAATAGATTACCAACCATGTCTTCTGCCTATTCTAATGTAGTCGTTCAACATGCATGAACACAGACATGACTCAATGTGATTCACTGTGTCAGAAAATATGGGTAAATGCAAAGGGTACAACATTATGCTTGCACTGCAGTGTTTCCACATTGCTTTGAAGAAGAAACCTGGCTATGATGGAGTTCAACAATATTGCAGGGAGGGTCTTGGTTTGTCTGAGATGTCCTGGAATCTTTTAGAGTTTTTGAGATAGTATGTGAACAACATGGGAAAAAATGTCACACTGAGGGACATCTGTAGCTTTGTAGAGAAGGAAGGAAAGGATGCTACTTGACAGTGAATTCATAGTGATTCCTTGAACAGCTTGCTATGCTTTGCTTTGCTTTGCTCACAGTTACTGTGTCAGATCTGGGGAAATCAAACAGCTTCTCATCTTACAGAGATCACAGGCCTGCAATGCACTTGTGGCAATGGATGTCCCTTCATGGTGTTGTACGCTCTAAATTTTACCTTTAACTGTGGCCCTTAAGAGACCCCTGTATTAGGTCCTTATGAAACCCTGCAATAAAACCAAACACCCACAGCATTCAAACTAGATGAACAGTTTTCTACTTTTATTTCTTATGCATGCTGATACACCCCTGTCACTTGGAGTTAGAATGAGAATTCTTAGATTTACTCTCTGCATTAGAGATCTGAAGACCAGTGTGTCCAAGTGAACTGTGTGTTGGGATTGCATCCAGAGTCTGAGATCATGTATAGGGGATAGATATATGATTCTATTTGACTGGCCAGAGAACTTGTCCTGAACACAACACAAGTAAGCGACTTGAACGTTTTGAGCCAGGATCCTTTTCTGTAAATTGGGGTCGAAATACTCAGTTCTTAGGGACATTGTGGGATTCACTAAGGAAACTCATGTGGCATACCTGACTTTATGTTAAGAAATAGCACCCAATATAGTTGGGTAAGTCTCTAGGAGAGAATGCACTCCTCCTCAAGGAATGATGGGAGGTTGTTAACAGAGAGCAAGTCTGTTATTCAGCATGATTTAGTTACTGCTGTGTTTTATATGTGGCTACACAATGTCATCCTAACTCTATCTGGGGAAATGCAGAGCTCAGGAAATGACTTTCTTCTCAATGTCTGTCTTTTCCTGGACATTGATGTCCTTAAAGAAGGAGGGCAATCTCCATTGTCATGCTGTCCTACATACCAAACCATACAGACAATCCACACCACAGGAAGCCCCCCAGAAGCTCTTCAGGAGTAGATAGTCCAGACGTTCAAGGACAGGAATCCCTTGTGAGAACTAAGAAAGGCTCCATAGGAAAAGCAGGCCTTGCCTGAGCCTCAGAAATCAGCTATGACTTTAATTGCAATGAGTGAGGGAGGTAATGAGAGAGAGGACTCAAGAGATGAGTCTGGAAAATGGAGACTGTCCTGTCAATAGGGAATAAAGCAGGGTGTGCAGAGCAGAGGTGGGGGGGAGTTAACTGTGCAATGAGGAAGGCCAGACAGCCTGATAACAGAGACCCTTAACTGTTATACCAAAGAGTTCCTTCCAACCAGTTAGAGGTTGCAACACTTGACACTTGGTATTTGTTTGTTCTCAAAAGAGGAATGAGGCTAAAACAGTTTTGTTTAAAAAGATGAACAGACAGTTCCCAGTTACGAATAGGTTGCCTACTTCCTTTTCATGCCAAGCTGCCCCACAGGCTTACTGTGCCCACAATCATTGCTTTATGAACTATATCTATTATAATACTTTCATAAATACCCACTCATATAATAGGCCACTAATAGCCCACTCATTTAGTCCTTTCTTCAGCTTTTCCTGTAGAGGTGATATTTAGAAAATGATGCTCGGTCCGGCTTGTTCCCAAGCAGCCGCCATGTTCCTGCTGCTCTTCGGCTCTGACCAGGGCTCCAGCTAGTTAGATGTGCAGGCCCTGGCACCCACGAGATACCAGTGTCGCTCTGCCAATCCACCAGGCTGCATCCACAAAGCTCGGCTGAATCCCAGACATATCTGCCATCCTCACAGTACTCCATAGAAATGAGACTCTTAAAGCTTAATAATTATCTAAAGGATTTATATATTTAGAAATGCTCAGTTAACAAGATGCTCACACAATTAGAGTTGTTATCCAATATCTAACCTTTTGATAGAAGTTGCTACCCAGGACAGCTTTCAACCCATCGGTGGTTCTCCATGGCTGCTCCCTCCCCCCCTCCTCTTTTTCTCCCCTCCCCTTCCCCTCTTTCTCCCAGCTCCACCTCCTCTTCTACTACCTGATCACCAAGCTCCACCGCGAATATAATGTAGCAGCATAAACATCCTGCTACATTTTCCAATGTGCTTTTCTCAAACCCTTAGAATACTGAGAGAATGACATGACATATGAACTTCTTGTTCACAAAAACGTGAACATAGTAAATAGACCCACTTCTGGAGATTTAATCTGCCCAACAGAATATTAACGACAACCACAGATGTTGTAAAGACATTTGTTTTGTTTTTATTAACTGCATGTTTGAGTGTTTCTCATGTTATTTGACCAATAATTATTTTCTAAAGAACACTTAGTCTACAGGTGAAGCTTGGAACAATACAGTTTGTTCAAATCTAATAGACTTTTCCTGTTTCCAGTTCCTCAATCCTGGTGGAATCTCTGGCATACTCTCCCCACTCCCACAACTCCTTTTCTCATTATCCCACACTTCTGTCTCCACCTGCTCTGGCTTTCTTTTACCATGCCTTCAGGAAAGTCACAATGCAATAAGAAAGTACCAATAAGTAGCTAATATAGGAAAGTCACAAAGTGACAGCCTCGAGCTATATTCAGATTGGCTTCATCAAACAGTATCTCAATATCAGTGAAGTGTATATGTACACAAGAAGCTGCAGGAGCCCCTCAAACCTGGATAGACTCACAGCACATAGATTCGTAGCACATAGACTCACAGCACTAAGACTCATAGCACATAGACTTATAGCACATAGACTCACAGCACTAAGACTCATAGCACATAGACTCATAGCACATAGACTCACAGCACTAAGAATCCCACAAATCATCTCATGACAGGACTCTCTACTGTCATACGGAGCAAAATGTTTTACTGGTCAGCACCAATCTACCACTCTTTAGTTACCAAATTTTTCCAATATCTGGTTATTGATCATATATATGTAGTGGCCCCTTCCCTCAGTGATTTATAGAGAGGGTGTAGATTTATATAATAAGTATGCATGGAGCCTCTCTGGGGTGTCTAATCTGTGTTCTTCCTGTGTTAATTGCTGACTGTATATGGAGAAAGCCAGTTCATACTCCCAAAAGGTTTCACCCCGTGCTATGCAAGCTGCCAAGGTAGAGAAGCAACCAATAGTCTTATTTTGCTGTTGGTGTCCATGAACTAACAATGACCAGCATGGCAAAGTATCCCTAAGAGTACTGTAATGGCACTTATATCTTAGCAGTAATTGGCAGCTATTTAATTAGACTTCAGGCTTACTCAACAGAAGGAAAATCACACCTGGTATTAGAAACCTAGCCAACCACATGGGGCTAGAGAGGTCATGGATCTAAGAGGAGAACCTATTCTTCGCACTCTACTAAACCAACACATCCTAAATGTATCCGAAATACTTATCACCTGACCCACAGGTAAGTGTACCTCTCATCCCTCATCAAAAACACTTCTCTTTGCAACAGACAGAGAACATTATTGAAAAACACAACTGGTCAAAAGATAGACAACAACTGATCATAGGTTGCTTAGCCTAAATGGATACATCTATAACACAAGTCCTACACCAAAGGCTGAGGGTACATTTTAGAAAAGAGAATGAAAAGACTAAAAAAAAAAAAAAAAAAAAAAAACCAAAAAGCTGGAGAACCAGGAATTTGTGGTTCTGTGAGATTGTGTTTCCTAGAAATCACAAGGAAGCTTCACTCATGATATCTCAATAATATGTCTACATTAAAAAAAGATCTAAACAAGGGCGGGTGATAGCAATAAACATGTGTACAAGTGGAAAATCTTACAGAGTACCAAGCCAAAGAAATCACAGGCATCAAGGAATGCTAGGAGCAGGAGAATCAGTCTTCCTCAGGGCTGAAACCCTTAACTGGTTATCCAGTACTAAGTAGTCACTCCTCCGATCAAATACACGCAAATGACCCAAAGTGAACTCAGCAGGTTGTGGTTATATATTTATGTTTGTGGACACACTCTCTCTCACTCTTTTTCTTACACACACACACACACACACACCACAAACACAAAGAATAAGAAGCCATAAATTTGAGAGGGAGCAAGGCGGTACATGGAAGAGATTGGAGGGGGGGAATGATGTAATTATACTTTAGTTAAAAAATAAAATAGAATAAAAAGCCTGTTCCTCACCTTAAATAGAAAGTGAAGAGCTCTAAGAATAAATCTAACCTGCCACCTCTCTATCACCCTCACCACCAAAGCCCAGAATGAGAATCTGAGTTAACGAGCCTCAGTCATACCAATATTCAATAAACAAATTAAAAATGTTTATTAGAAAAATGCTGGGATATGGACAGAGTGGTAGGATATACGGTAATAATCATGGATTTTACCAAACCAAGTCACCATATCTTTCCAGATCAACCCATTATAAAAAGGAGGGGGTCGTGGAGCAGTACTTATTACTTACTAAGGCTCTGGGGCATGGCTTTGACTCCTACTCTCTGCCCTGCCTCCTAGTTGTGTGATTTTCCTTGGATGCGCCTCTGCTGTGCATTCTGAAGCTCAGTTATTTTCTCTGCAATATATGGACATGGGTATATCTGCCTCATAAAGTTGAGACGAGAATTACGGTCTTTGATAAAGATGACACATTAAAAGAGCATCTGGGACCCCGCTAATGGTGACAGGACAGTGGTGACTGTGCTGACTGTGCTAGCGATAAAACTTGCTGTGCATTCTCTCCTTACTAACCTTTGCTAGCCTTGCCATTTGTTGCCCCAGTGTGAACTTACTCAAGCAGAACCTTAAAAAAAATATTTTTGTAATGGGGTTTGCTCTCTCTTGTTGCTTCAAGGTTTGCAACAACTGCCATGTGAAGAAGCCTCCATTAGCCAGCTAGCAAAGGAGACCCTAGCTCACTTGTTCCTATCATCCTAGCTGGTGTTCTGCCTACATCCAGCCTCTCAGTGAAACCATTCTTGTTCCCAGATCCTCCATTTCCAATTCCGTTGCAGCCACAGATGCACAAGACTGTGCAACGCACAAATCCATGTAGAGACCGGTAGATCTAGACTAGGAAAACAGACAGATAATTCACACAATCATGGGGCAGTTACATGACTGCTGTGAACAGCCACTACAACAGGCACCAGGTGAGGTATTGGACACATCTGTGTTGACCCCACATGGTAACTTAAATTTGATTAATTTTCTTGTACAAATGAGAAACATAGCTAACATTATGCAGCTAGTCAATGGCTAAGGCAAGCCTAAGAGTCACGTGCATCCTCCTCCTTTACTCTATTGTCCTACGCACAGTCACACAGCTCAGTTGTGGGACTCAAGATCCCAATGTTACCTGGCAAGAGGTCTCGGCGATATTAACACTGATGTTGTTATTCATGCTTTTCCTTCTTGTGCTAAATTACTTTTTAAAATAGTCAAGTAGTGACTAATGGATGACCAAGAGTGTTTCCTTTATATGGAGATTTATAGTTTTGAAATCACAAAGTGAAAAAGCATATAAACTTTATCCCGCTTGATTAATGTGGTAAGAGAATGTGCTGAAAAGAAGACAGACTACTGCCCTACATGGGTCAATATTATTTTTGAGATAAAATAAACATGTCACAATATAGCCACTGAGCTTGCTAAATAGCCATGTGTTCCGTCTCTCCTTCAGTTCTTTAATCATCCATTTGTATTTACTGAGCACATGTCCCATGCCTAGCCAAACTACTGGCAATCCATAAAGAAGTGCCATGTCAATAGGGAAGCTGACAGTAAGCAAGAAAACCAAATAAATTCATTAAAACTTGGCAGGCGACAAGCATGATGGTCTGAGTTCAAATTCAAAGAACCCACATAGAGACAGATGCATGCCTGTAATCCCAGTGTCCCTATGGTAAGATTGGAGGCAGAGACAGGAAAATCTTTGAAGCCCACAGGTCAGTTAGCTTGGTGTACACAGTGGCAAACAACAAAAGATCCTCATCTGTATTAAACAAAGTGCAGAACAAGAACTAACATCCAAGGTTGTCCTCCGACCTCCGAACATATACACTATTGCATGTATGAGCTTGCACTCACAAATACAAACATATGCACACATATAAACACACACACACACAGACACACACAACTCATTATGTAGACCAGATTGACCTCAAACTCACAAAGTCTGTCATCTGTCTCTGTCTCCCAACTACTATGATTAAAGGTGTGTATCCCGATGCTCAGCACCTCAATTATATATTTTTTAAAATTGTAGAAAGGATTGGGGCTAGAGTTCATGATAGAACAACTGTCTAGCATGAAAAGGCTCTGTACTCTAACGCCAGTCCTAAAAACAAAAGCATAGTGTTCGACATACTCAAGACATGTTTTGGATGTCTTGTAGGTCTTGCTTACATTCCTGTAAGTAAAAACAAAACAAAATAGGAAACTAACCCAAGAGTCTGCATTTAGCCATTGTTAAGTTTTTATAGATTTAAGATTTATATAATAAGATCACTGCTGTATTAAGTGTCTTTCAGCCACTTAATGATCCTCTCCACAGAATTACACTCATCCCTTTGTGACAGGTGCTGCCTGCCAGGGATGGTTGGAATAAAATGACCTTAACATTTTAAAGTCACTTGCTGAGTGACTTTATCAATGTGATTCTTGCAAAGGGGATGCCGAGAAGAAACCAGTACCAGGGCATGGAGTCCAGATCCAGAACAGAATAAAATAAGTAGAGTGAAGGTAAAGACCACGCCGTGATGCCGACGGAAACACAAAAAGGGACTGGAGAGCCCTAAGAGGCACAATGCAGCCACACACACCACACTAGCAGACCTTACTCAGGAAGAAAGCATGTTCCTCTATACAGAGAGGGACTGTGTCTTCACTTTAGGAAATGGCCAAAAGGAGTCAACTTTGTACAGTTTTGTTTCCAAAGCTGTCTCTCTGGAATCTGAGTTATAGAAAACGATGTTTTAGGTCTGGCCAACACACCTTCAGAAATCTTCCAATAGGAAGAACACCTGTACTTAGGGGTCCACTGACTGCACAATGCTTCCTATTACCTCGTCATTTCAGTCGTGTACAATGAGCCAAGCACTGAGACATAGTTCTACGTAGGCCCCAGAACAGCTAATTAAAGAGGTCCTGCCATGACCACCATTTAAAAATAAGGTGCACATGGTTAAGATTTGGTGTCAGGATCCTATAACTTTAACATAGTACTACTAATTACCAAGCTGAAGTCCTGGGCAGTTCACTATGGACAGAAAAGCAAGAGCTGTCAAGAGAGAAACAGCCTCCTAAGAGCCTCCCTCCCTTTACTCCTATTAGAAGCTCAGCTCATGGGGATTTTGCTTTTCCTTGCTGTATGTCCAGAGCAGTGGTTGGTGTTATAGTATCTCAATAAATACCTCCTGATTCATAAATGAGTCTCTCTAATACATCTTCAACAGAAACTTCCAGAGAACCTTTCAACTTTTGGGGTCATCACCGGATTCATTTGAACCACAGATGACACGGTGCTATCAACTCCATTTGATAAACATTAGATGTAAAAATCATATTAAATTAGATCAGATCCTCACAAAGTATTCAGAACAGCTATTGCCAAATAAGGCTGTCATTGTTACTAACAAATTGTGACCAGTCCTGAAAAATTCATTCATAATTTTAAGTACTATTCCACTATCCTATGTTGATTGATTGACTTAGAGTCAAGAATACTAATCTTATCCATTTTTAATTATAAATATTCATAAAATGTTCATTTGGAAGGCTCAAAGAGCCTCATTATACCAAGCATATGGATTTATGAATTGCCTTTCCTAAATCAAATTAATCCAATAAACATGGTTAGACTTATAAACTTTATAATGAATGACTGAGATCAGTTATTCAAAAAAAGGCCATCGTAGAGTCCAATCACTCTCCATCTCTTCCACCCTCAAGACAGGGTCTCACTAGGCAGACCCAGCTGACTTGAAACCTGCTATGTAGACTAGAACCCACAGAGGTCCACCTGCCTCTGCACCCACAGTGTTGAGATGAAAAGCTTGTGCCATCACACCTGGCCCAATGTGCTTTCTGTTAACACATGAAGGGCAGCCCAGACTGTCACCAAAGTCCTTTAAGAATTTCTGTTCTCAGCCATATACTCACCTTCCTAAGCTGGGAAGGAGGGCATTAATTGGCCTTAATAATGATTTTTTTTTAAGAGTGAATGATTTTTACATGTATAGGTGCTTGTTTGCCTGTGTGCCACATGCATGCAGAACCTGCAGATGCCCATGGAGGGCATTGGAATCCCTGGAGCTGGAGTTACAGAAGATAGTGATCCACTGTAGGAGTGCTAGGAATCAAACCCAGGTCCCTGGAAGAGCAGCTAGCACTCTTAACCATTGAGCCATCTCTCAGACCAATTTTGCTTATTTTGATGACCGTTCTTCTCTAATGCAGAGTGATTCTTGTGCTCCCTTCCTTTCTATCAGTGCGGGTCAATGTCAATGATCACTTCAGCAGTGACAGTACATCCACTTCTAACAGCACCCTGGTCCTCCCCTATAGTAATGCTTTTTAGAGTAGCCTGGGCTAGGAAAACAAATAATCAAGAGTTATTTGAGCTCTGTTAATAATAAGTTAATAGGTAAATAATAAAATGGGGAACCTCCCTTTCAGAATATAATAAAAGGTGTATTGTATATAGTGCATTGGTTTGGAATCCCCTTTTATTGTCCTCTCTTAATGGCTGGAATCTAAAAGCAGTGTTCTATGTAGAAGGTTCTAGAAAACTCCCAAAGGCTGAAGGCAATTTCTCATGGATATTTCATATGTCAACCAAAGACAATGATTTAAAAGAACTACCAAATTGCCTAGAGATAAAAGAAAAACAAGAGGGGTGGCAACTGCAGTGGCTTCAGACCTAACGAAAAGGATGGGGAGCCACATTTTGGCAGCAGCCTGTGTTTCCTCTGTTCCTGATTCCACATTCCATTCCAGAGTCTGTGTGGAGAATTCCATTCTCCTGAGAGTATTGAGACCAAGCACAAGACACTGACCAAACACAATTCCAAAGAGCCAAAAATAAAAGCTTTGCAAGCACCATGCCAGTTAACTGGAGTTGTAGCACCAATTCCTACAGGAAGCAAACTGAAGCTTCATTAGCGTGGGAAGCATCTCAGGAGTGTAAGAGGATGTCCCACTGGTGACGATCTGGGAATTTCACAGCTTCAAGCACCCTTCCCCACAACTCCAGTACCCACAGCTTCCTTTGTCTGGTCATCAGCAAGTCAAGCATTTTCTTTCCGGTGCTCCAACCACACTCAAAGCAAAACCTTATAGTGGTGCTTCCTGTGAACCATGGAAGTCACTGGTTGCTCCTTTACCGTGCTGTTGGCACCATTTTTTATTGAAGCCCTTGCTCCCAGCACAGGAGCACACTGGAAACGATAGAAACAGGGTGCAATGGAGAAACAACTGTAGCCTTATGTAGACTTAGATCTCAAAATAAGGGCAGCAGTCCATCAGTGGTAGTTACCACCGGCGAGCTTGTTAGCTTGTTAGAACTGCAATCCCAGATGTGCTGAATCAAAAACTTGAGATCCCTTCCACAGGAGGAAGCACATGCCTGGTAGTGTAAATCTGGTCAAGAACCCACAATGGAGGACCTCTTAGACCTCACAGGTGAATCCACTTCTACTATTTTTGTTAAATAGACATAGTATCAAACTGCCCTCTAAATTCATATCTCAGTAGCCATGGACGAGTACAATGGATGGCAGTTAATGCAGACACTCACAAGAAAAGGGCAGGAAATAAGTATCTACAGAGTCCTCAGCCACAAATGGGACATCTGTATATCTTCATCCCTGCAATGTTCAGGGACCGTCTCAGAGGTCACAAGGACTAGACAGCACACAAGGGAAACAGTGTCTTCTGGACCTGCACTCGTGAACTCACATTCACAGTGGTATACAAGACCTGCACATGATCAAGTCAGTCACCATTCCAAAAGGGGTGTTGCAGACTCCCGAATCCCTTCTCCTGGCTGAGAAGTTGATAGTTGATAGCTAGGAGAGTTCATTTTCTCTAAGGTTGTGGCTACCAGTGGGACGACCACATTCCATTGAATGGCCCCTCACGCCCATATATATGTGTACACTACAAACCAAGAAAAAGAAAATAAAAGGAGAACAAAAGTTGGGAGAGGTGAGCAGATGGTATGTGGATCTGGAAGGAGTTAGAAAGAAGAGTGTGTGTGTGTGTGTGTGTGTGTGTGTGTGTGTGTGTGTGTGTGTGTCTGTGTGTGTCTGTGAATATGATCAAAATACATTGAATGCATAGATGAAGTTATCAACCAATTAATTAATTAATTAACATATCATATTTTTAAAAAACTCTGGGGCCAGAATACAGAAATCTGTGTTTATCCATCTCTCCACAGAATTCTGACTCCTGTCAGCATTTCAGGTCTATGACCATGGACTTGAAGGAGGCTCATACTAGCTTTCATCTCTGATTGTGCTCCCCAGATGATCCTTGCCAGAGGATGCTGCTGAAATCCTATTCTTGCTCATGCTTCAAAGCTTCTGAGTTTAAATCCAGCATGGGGCAAAACTAACAAGTGTCAGCTAGAGGGTGGGGCGTCTCTTGCGGAATGATGTTACTCAAGCCTGTGAATGTAATGGGCCGTTATAAAGGAAACTTCCAGCTTAATATCTGCTGAGATGAATCACGCCCGAGATACTTATTCTAATGGGAATTACCACGGGGATGAATCATGTCATAATGAGAAAACCTAGCTGCCAAGGAAGCCTCTGGACAAGAAAAAATCAAATTAGGACAAATGGATTATGTTGTTAGGTTTGTGATGTCAGGCGGTGAATTAAGACCTTACAGAGGGACTTAAAGGCTTGACCCACCAGGCTCCTTGTAGCTCTGAGGAGCAATGGGTCATTCAGTGAAACACATGAGGACAAAGCCCCTGCTAGATAAAAACAAAGTTCCACAAACACTGTGACCCTGTTCCCTGGCTCAGAGTCTAGAGCTTCATTTTGCTCAGCTGTACACATGGGATGATCTGAGGGACAGAAAGTTCTGGACGTTCCACTGCTCAGGGATGCTATAGGTTCTGAGCAGAAAGAAGGGATCAAAGCCAATCCTAGGACCAGGCTATGCACTTTCTGAATGTTACTCCTTTCATGGACAGAGTCCTTGCTGCCCTTGACCCATTTCACATCCTCCTCCATCTGGCCAGCTGGAAGGAGCCATCACTGTCTTCACAGTCCTGAGGGCCCCTCTGCTGGCATCGTTGCTTTTGGACCAACACCCCATTTCTCTCCTCAACTTTTTTTTATTGTGACACTTGCTTTATTTTTTTCCTCTCACAATTAACATAATTTTCCATGTATGTGGGATGCAATGGGATGTAACTCCAGTAGGTGTACACAGTTTGTAAGGATCAAATCAGGGTAACCAGCATGGGTGTTTCCTTATCACTGGTGTTTGGGGCCTAGAAAATCCTCTTTCCTAGTCCATCTCAAAACACATAACAAGTTCTTGCAAATAGTCTTCTGACTCGGCCTCAGAGCTTGTTCCTTCTTCCAAGCTGTGCTTTGGAACCTGTTATCCAACTCCGCTGAATTTCTTCTTTAGCCTTCCCTTCCTCACACTCTTTTCCTTTCAGGCCAATTGGTTCAGTGTCTACAATGAGGGTGAACATGTGACATTTCTGTCTCCTCCTAGCTTATTTCCTAGTCGACCCACCTTGCTTCAAATGGCAGGCTTTTAACTCTTGATGATGGCTGGATGACGCTTATCACACTTCTTTATCCACTCAGCCATCAGTGGCTGCTTCCTTGGGCTTGCCATCTTATGTTTTGTAGGCACTGCCTTGGTAAACACTGTTTTGTGGGTTTCTCCTTGATGTGCTGTTAATTTCCTTTGGATGTATATCCAAAAGTAAGGGTAGCTGGATCAGATGAAAGCTGTATCTTAAGTATTTTGAGCAGTCACCACACTGTTTTCCAGTATGGCTGCACCAATGTTCATTCTCATTATTTCAGAGCACTTGCTTCCCAGCTGGTAGCACTGTGTGGAGAGGCTGTGGAGCCTTTGGGAAGCAGGGTCAGGTCAGCTGGAGCAAATGGGCCACTGCAGGGTGGGAGGTGGAGGGGTCAAAAATTTATAGCCTGATCTTGCTTCTTGTCTTGTCTCTTCCTATTTCACCAAGACCCGAGCACACAGCCTCATGCTCCCGCCTGCATGCATTTCCCACCACGGTACACTTCTCCATCACACCATATCTTTCCCACCATGCCACACTTTCCCCATCATGACACACTGGAATTTCAAACTGTTAGTCAAAATAAATATTTTTCTCTCTTTAAAAAGTCTATTCTAGGGGCTGGAGAGATGGCTCAGCAGTTAAGAGCACTGGATGCTCTTTCCAAAGGTTCTGAGCACAATTCCCAGCAACCACATGGTGGCTCAAAACCATCTGTAATGGAATCTGATACCCTCTTCTAACATGCAGGTGCACATGCTGATCGAGCACTCAAATACATAAAATAAATAATCTTGAAAAAAGTATATTCTAGTGACTTGACCATCATAATTGGGTGACTGTTATTTTGTTATTGGCTTTTTGGTTTTCTATGTATTTCAAATATTAATTCCTGGCTAGATTAATAGTTTGAAAATTAATTCCCCCAGCCTATTTCTGCTGATTGTTCACTTTGCCATGCAGCCTTAATTATCCCATGAGCCCATATCTAAAAGGCCCTTGCCTATAAGGGATATTTCAGTGTTTCCTTTTTTTTCTAGTTTTTCCATGCGCCCAGTTTTATTTACATATATATATGTATATAATGCCAAGAAGGAGGGAAGTTTCGTTTTTATACATATGGATGTCCAATTTCCCAGGTACCATTCATTGATGAGGTTGACCTTTGTATAATTGATGTCTAGGGTACCTTTGCAGAATATCAGCTGGCTTGACTCTGTAGATTGATTTTGGGGATTTCCATCTGGTTTCAGGTTTTGTGTGCCAGTGCTGTGATCTGCTTTGTCTTAGTCCCTCAAGAGCCTTTAATCCTGTTCTGCTTGAAGATGCCCTGAGGTTATGTGAACCTATTAGAACATTGTTTTGACAATTAGAGATAGCTAGCAAAATAAGAGGAGGCGTTAGGGTAGACAGTAGGAATGTGCTCGTTGCATCACACTGACCACACTGGACCCTTCGATGCCATCATTTAATTGAAACAGGTAAGTTGTCTCTTTAATGGAGATTGTCAATTCTAATGACAATTCTAAGTAAAGATTCAAAGAAAGTGATTAGCTGTAAATTCTGTGTCTCTAGTTTTATCTGTATCTGATAGTCATAGCAATATTAATGCCTAATTAATTGTGTGTGTGTGTGTGTGTGTGTGTGTGTGTGTGTGTGTGCTTCTACCCTATCTGTCACAGAGGTTCACAGCTCAAGGGTGCATGTGAGCACATGGGCTCAGGACTAATATACCGAGAGGTCAAAGGTCAAAAGCAACAGACCTAGAGAGGATGTAAGGGTATGGGGAAGTTATTATCTCTCAAATCATCTGTCCTCATGAGGTAGTCAGATAAGAAAGATATGGCTACCCTTCAAAGACCCCCCATAGACTTAACACATACAAAGAAAATGCTCTACAAAGCCCTAAAATTGATCAAAACTTTTAAAAAATGACACTACTTAATAATTAACAAAACTTAAATATTTTTCTAACTTAACATTCCCCAAATACAGCATTTTAGCTCTCACACTTTGTAATTTTAAAAGCCTGCTCTGTTGTCTTAGGGAGTTTAAGGTTTTCCTTAGCTATCAAAACAAAGAGGTCTTTTGTTGAAAGAATCAGGCGACAGTGTTTGGTATAAAAAATAATGTTGTGAAACTCGAATGTGTACAAAGCAGACTTAAGAGTTTCTTTGTCTCCAGATTCTTTGAATTTCTTGCAACAAATTAAAATACTATTGTCCTTTGCTTCAAGGGAACTCTAAAGAATTAGGTATTGTCAGGTTTTCTGAGAGGATATAGAGGAGAACATGCGGGTGCTTTTATAGGATTTTATAGGATTGATTTTAAGCATGGCCTACTCAGTGCTATCACTACTTGTGGGTAAGCCAAGGACTTTCTCCTCTTTATGCCCTTGATGATCTAGTGATACAGCATATTATATAGCATACAGTTGGAACTTGTGAAATATTCCTTGGATTTTAGCTAGTGTGTGCCATCTGGCTATGGTTACTGGACGTAGAAAGTGCCAAAGGCAGGGAGGGGGGGAACAAACAAAGTCAGTGCAGAGAGAGCCAGCCTTTGGTATGAGTTTCTGGGTTGAGTGAGCCAGGTGGCACACAGGGCCACTAAGACTTACTCTGAGCAATAATTGCTTCTTCTGGGTAAGAAGCAATGATGACAGTGCTGAGCCTAGAATAGAGGGTTTTTTTGGTTTTGGTTTTGTTCTGCCTTTTATTGTGTTACATTTCTGCTTAAATCTCAGTAATTCAGAAGCTGCACTGCATAACAATGGATGGTGTTTTGGAAGCGAAAGCCGCAGGGTTTAGCCATCACTAAGAGCCCAAGAGCAGAACCAGCTTTCGTTTTACAGGGAACATAACTCTCATATGCTTTCTTCTTCCAAGCTTTCTATACTCACTACAAGATCTCCAGCCTTGGCTCCTGCTTGGCCATTCACTTCGTGAGCGTGAAGTAGATAGCAAAAGAGCTTGATATAGGCGTTTGGAATGGTGTGTGTATGTGCGTGTCTGTGTGTGTGCGTGTGCTAATACAAGAATAAACACATCTCCATCCCTTATTTGTGTCTGAATTGTGTCTCAGGGGTGAAGGTGATATGCTGCAGAATAGGAGGGGATGGAGGGGAGCATCTGGAATACAAGCTATGGGAAACCGTGTAGGGGTGATGGCAAGGGCTTTTTCCTTTGTTACCCCCACCCCCCATTGTTCTTTTTCAATTTATCACTTTGAAGCCACGGACAGACAAATGCAATGTCACTCAGGAGAAAAGGGAGAAGCTGTCTCTAGCTGGCTGAATTAGGAGCTTCACCAGTTTATCCAACAAGCTCCGTCATTACTTCTACACTTCTGCTTGAGCACACCACTCAGAACCTCAAAGGCAAGCTGACAGTCTTTACCTGCCAGTGCTGTGTCCTTGTCACACATAAACAATCAACAGAGCTCCCCATGCCCGTGTGAAGGTGACTGCAGTTATTATCTTTTCCAGACACAAGACAAAAATATAAAGACCCCAGGCAAGTAGGAGGTTAAATGAGCTCTTGAATGTGAGAGGTTAAGGGACAGGGGTCAGGGTGGGTTATCCACGTGTTGAGGATGGGGATTGGGTGAGAAGAGACTCAGGGAAAGAAACTTTCCAGGCTGGAGAGAAGCCTGAGGCAGAGGAAGAATGAAGGGTGAGCACATCTGAGATTGTTGTGCTTCAAGGACACCTGCTGGTCGCCCTGGGGTTGGGGGAAGACAGGGGAGAAAGATGGGGGAGGGGGAGAGAGGAGTGGGGAGTGGGAGGTTGGACATCATCTTAATTATCACCCTTCATCCCTGCCTCAAGAAACATCCCTGATTAATCTGCGACTCACACTTGGTTTGTTTCACACCTCTTTCATGACCGGAGGTGGTGAGACAGGCAGGTAAGAGAGACAAACAGGAAATAATAAGTGAAAAGGGAGAGGTTTCGGCAGCTAGGGCTCCAGGAGTTCAAGCTGGTTTCACTAGGAGCAAGGGAAACCAAAAGGGCAAACTAGTGAGATAGGGTACAATAGGATTGACTCAGGGTTGGGTCCAGAGGAAAATGAATAGATAAAGAATAGCTTCTCTGTGGAGTCTAGAGTGAAGGTGATGTGGAGACCATAATACCGAGCTACAAATGAGGAACTGAGGCTTGGTATAAAAATCCGAGGAGGACAGAAAGTGAGAACAGGAAGGGAGGCTGGGAAAAAAAACCTCATGAATGAACTGGCTTGTGATAGAGCAAGGTAAGAGAGCGGAGGGGACTGAGTTCACAGAGATTAAAAGCTACTGAGACTGACAATCAGGGGCTGATCAGAAACCAGACCGTCAGCCTGAGACTCTAGATGGGCACAAACTCCTCTGGCCTTCTCCCCTCCATCCCGTTTCTAGGGTAGGTATCCCATGAAGAAGGAAGGGAAGACTGGAACTCTCTTTGCTCCTCTTTGGGGGAGGTGGAAACAGGCTCTTCCCTCCATTCCCGAACCCCACAAGATTCACTGAGCATTTGACACTTTCTTCAGATGTTCTCCTCAGCCAGGGTTTGCCACCACAAGGAATGAAGAATCAATCACAAGGCATCTCCTAAGGAGACATGCAACCGCCTCAGGCTACTGGGACTTCTTGTCTGGTGGCTGTCTCCCAGAGGTCATGCCATGAAGCCAGATGACAGGTCCCGGGACTATGCCCATCCTCAAACCAGGTGAGATATTGAAACAGATCCAGACAAACACTCTTTTAGAGAGGTACATGTCTGCACACTGAGAACACTGTGCATGAACTTCTGAAGCCCCACTTTGATCCAGCTGTCCTTAGTGATGCACTGGGGATCTTTAGACCTGTCAGGAGAGCTCGGAAGTCTTCTCTGTGCACCCCAGTGGCCACGTTGTTCACTATTAACTGAGCCAAGCCCACCGTTATGTACTGTCTGTCCTACCAGCACACTCACATGTTTCCTTGTCCACAATCACTTCACATGCTCTCATCTTCACACTCCCATCAGAGTCCTACCCCTCTTTAAGGTGTTCTACGTGCCACCACTTAACCCACACCATGACTCTGGGCCAGGTCCCTTCTGGGTGCCTTAGCTTCATTTTTTGATGAAATGGAGAAGGCCGTGTGGTGAGAAATGGAGATTACTGAAGTGCCTAAGGCAGTGAGCTGCCTGAAAATTCCTGTCCTTGTCTCTCTTAGGACATCCATGCCTTCTGGGACCTCCTATCCCTCGTAACATTCAATATCTAGTTGAAATATAGGTGGCAGTAGTAGATGACTTCAAGTAGGATGGGCTTCGTTTGGCTTTAGTGACTATGTGCTGCAAGCACTGCCACTCTCGAAAGGAATGGGTTACTACACACAGCATCTCCTTTGCTCTTCCTAAGTCACTTATTTGGTGCTAAGACTTCCCAGAAAAGACAACTTTTGGCTTTTAAAAATATAGGAGCATTAGTAAGATATAATTAACATTCCATACAATTCACTCACTTAAAGTGTACAAGCCAATGGTATTTAATGTATTTAAAGACTTGAGCAACCATCCCCACACAATACAATACCACTGCAATCACCCCACATTTCCCCAGCCCCAGCCATTCACACCAGCCCGACACAGTCACTAATCAGCTTTCTACCTTTATAGATTTGTCTCTGGATAGCTTGCTTCATCATCTGACTCTTTAAGGAGGACAAACTTTTCTCTAGACTATCATGATTTTCCAAAAATACCCAGCCATGGGATCCAGCTCCTAATAGCTACCCAATCAATATTCTGTTGAATGAAAACCAAAACAGGAGCTGACTAAATAAGCCGATTTTACACATTCTGTCCTTGGGTCTTTTGAGGTCAAAGTACAATGGGGAAATAGGTCAGGGGGTGAGGTGGTATAGAGAAGTAATGCAGACCCTTTTCAAAGTGGAACCCGGGTACAGCAGTTCTCAAGCCTGGCTGTACCATTGTGCCACCTCCAGAGCAAAGCTGGACAAGGTTGAGTCCTGGCCCACAACATACCAACCCCCGAGGACTGACTTATCAGCCTAGGGTAGGATCAGTATTCTGAACGTTCCCTGGGGATTCTCTGAGCAGCCAGGGTTGAGAACTCTTGTTCCAATGGAAACAAGATTCTAAGCAAAAATAATGTGTTGAATTCCAGCCATGCCCAACATGATACACAGCCAAAGTTTTCGACTCTGTCTTCAGGGAAAGGAACTTCTGAAAAAAAATTAAAGCAATAAAAAAAATAGAATATTCACTTCACAAAAATTTTCTTTATAGCCAACATTAGTATTTGGCTGGGCCATGTGAAATTGCTGCTACTTGGCTGGTTTGACATATAAAATGGAAATTTTATATAATTCAACCTAACTGAATAATTTATTTCATGAAACATATGTAATAATTTACTTTATGAACTATATATCATATGAATGAACCATTATCTTGATAATCCTCTATTGATTTTTCTTGTGTTCTATACACTATTTTAAAAAGAACACTTCAAGCTTTATTATATCTAGCAAAGAATAAAAATAAATTAGCCACTGGCTATGGAGGAAGACAAGGGCATGAAAACTCACACATGGAGAAAGCAAACTCCAATAGTAGAGGAAGTCTTTTTCCACACATTAATTCTGGAAAGTTTATCATAAAGGACATTTCGATAAGGCAAGATAGATTTTCCCATAGGAAAAAATTCTCAGGATTAAAGTTTTGTTCCTGGATGAGGAACCATATAAATCAGAGATAGTATCAGTTTAGTAGCGTCATAAAAGCAACTGACAATCACAAGCCTCTACAAACACCGCTGATCACAAATACCTCATTCAGGAACTATCAAGTGCTCAAAGCTTTTCCCCCACTGATCATTTTGAAAGGACCAGACACTTCTCCAGATCTCTCCTAGAGGAACATCCTCTCTCTTTCTGCCTTCACTTCCACACCAGGTATATATGTCTCCATCTTAATCCAAGCCCCCATGAGGCAGTACAGGTGCTTTCCAGCTACCTACCCTTCCATCTCCTCCTCACCTGAGGTCCTGCTTCTTCCACCCACATGCTGAGAGCTGCCCCAGGTCTGAGGACAAGCCTGCTCCCCGACAGCAGGAATGTAAGGAGCTTTAAGTTCTCTGGTTCAGGCTCCACAGTGTCTACTCAATGGCACTTCCGCTCTCATTCTCAGGGGCTGGGAATTCAGCATCCACCTCCTTCTTATGAATAGTACTGCTAGTCTCTGTCAATCACCAGGCCCCTTCCTCATTAGGCTTTTGCTTACATTTCTCCTAGGGCATCCCACCCTGCAGAGGGAAGGGCTAGCACTACCTACTACCACATCTTTCTCAGGCTGAACACTTCTCTGGTGAAGAAGTGTTCTCTGGACAAGTGAATGGATGCAGATTGTTGTAGACTTCATTACTGTGCAAACAACAGTCCCTGCTACCTTATGTGGGGTTCCCAGGGTTGAGCACTTTGGAATGTATCAGCACATGATTCCAGAATAGTAGTTCCCAGACAAAGGATCACCTCAGAGGACACATGTGCCGTGTGGAGAAATTTTGCGTTGTCACAATTGAGAACAAGTTATTGGCATCTCATTACACAGAGCCTAAGGTACATGCACATTCCATAAGAGGCTAAGCAACCTGCAGTGCATGAAGGTGCTCCCTCAGCTAACCAAAAGGTTGAAAAACACCATTGCTAGAGAAGTATCAAGAGCCGGAGGCAGCATGAAAAATGGAACTGAAAATTACCAACAAAGATGATACTTTTGCTTTCAATACACCCCTTAGCTAATGATCAACATCCATGCTCCTTACAGAAAAGTTAAAAATGTAAGGATGGGGGCTGGAGAGATAGCTCAGCGGTTAAGAGCACTGACTGCTCTTCCAGAGGTCCTGAGTTCAAATCCCAGCAACCACATGGTGGCTCACAACCATCTGTAATGAGATTGGATGCCCTCTTCTGGTGTGTCTGAAGACAGCTACAGTGTACTCATAAATAAAATAAATAAATAAATCTTTAAAAAAAATGTAAGGATGGGTAAAACACATCAGCTAATATCTCCAACCCTGTATTTTTATGAAGTTGTGGTGATATATAAAACTTATATTCTGCTTTTTCTATGCAATGTCCTAATTGGCTTTTCTCCATGTCCCTAGAAGCACTCAAAACTTCACTTGACTTTCTGTGTGAGAATCCTTTCCATGACCAGATCACAGTGTGAGGAACCATTCTCAAGGGCATTTGAAGTGAAGTCCTCCAGCTTGCTTAGAAACTGCTTTCATCCACGGAGCCGTCACTCCAACTTCTCCTTATTTAACTCTGAAACGCACTTAGGACTTTCCAACAGATTCTACACAACCTTAAAGATTCCCCAACTCCAGATGTGTTCTAATATAAAAGCCCATGGCACCCACAGCATCCAGTGTATCAAACTAAAGAACATCAAGGGAGCCAGAAAAAAAATTTCAGGACTTTCTGAATAGAGCATGAGAACAAGAGTGGAAGGTCTGTGGTTTTTGGCAAAGAGAGACAAGATTAGCGTGTCCTTAAGATGGCAGGGCGTGCTGGTCACGAAGGCAGAGGCTTTCATTTAAAATGCCTTTCTTTTAAGTACAACCTATTTTCTGTTCATTCAAGTAGCCTATTTCTCAAATTTTATGTTTATTTTTTAATCACACTTTCTTCCTATCGTATGTATTTACTTTGATCTGTGGGAATACATTGAATTTAACAAATATCATAAATATCATTTGTTTATTGAGAGCAACTCAGAACTTTGAGCCAAGAGTAAGTCAAAAGTTCTTTTTACCAATGCCCAGAAAGTTTTTGTCACATTTCAGAACCTTGTTACAAATCTCAAAGGAGACCTTAGGGTGTTTGTTTGTTTGTTTGTTTGTTTTTGGTTGGTTGGTTGATTTTATTTTCTGACTCAGATTCTCAGGGGGCACAATAACCAATTAAAGCAAAACAGTTCATCTTGAGATGTAAATCAAAACAGGTAGGCAACAGTAAGATAAGGAAGCGACCCGGGTTCTGCTTGCCTGTGCCACTGCAAGCCTATTGGGTAGGGATGTCACAGACATTTCTATATTTGAACTGCAACCAGCAAATGAGACAACAAATAAATCTGTTCTTACAAAGGAATACAAAAAGAGACAATGCATCTCTCTAAAGGCTAATGCATATACGGGGTTCGCTCTAGTATGTGACTGGGAACTACACGCTGTGTTCCGTGATGTCAGCTCAGGTGTCAGCGAGGAAGACACAGCAGCCACCATCTCTGACCTGGCAGCAGTGTAAGTACAGAGGAGCAGGCAAATGCCCAAGGAGGGGATCAGGGCAAGTGCGATGAGAGGAGTCAAAAATCCACTCTAAGTCAAGGGCTGGGAACAGGCTATCAGCAGTGTTAACACGGGAAGGCACAGCAAAGACATCCTACCAGCAGCGACTACAAAGGTTGAAGCGCTCTGTGGAATGCCTTGCAGCCCAATGGGAGCATTATACACACAGATAATGACAATTCCGGAAAGTGACTAACCAGCATCTTCAACTAATGCTGCTTTATAGATTTTTTAATGCACTTTTTTTTTATATATTTGGAGTTTTAATGCCAATTTGTAGATTTAAAAAAATAATAGAACTTTCCTCCCTAAGGGAGCTGTCATGTGAAATCCAAGAACTTTACAGAGATAGAAGTAGAGAGAGTACAGTTCAAAGAGATAAAAAGAAGATCAGTGTGCAGCATTTCCTTCCTCCTAACATCTTCATGGGGTCTGGGACTGGATGCATGGGTGGTTCATGACATCAACACAAATAATGAAGACTTCAAGCATTCGAACCACCTCAGGATGGACATTGCAATACACACACACACACATGCACGCACACACACACACAGACACACACACACACACACACACACACACACATACATATACGTATATGTATATACTCTTAGAAGTCTCTGGCAAAGTGAGAGGGTCAGTGAGATGATGTTTAGGGAACACAGGTTCTTGATTCTGTCTGTCCTTATCACCTCAAAGAACAGAAAGGGACTTCTGTTCCCCTGGCCAGCATACTATATGGCAGGGCAAAGAGAAACCATTAACAACGGAGGATTCCAATGTACAGGGTAATGTATGAGATTGTTTATATTCACTTCCTTCTTGAGAAAGTGCATGCTGAATTTTTAGCCAAATGTATGTGTCAAGATCTGAAAATAGGTCACTGGAACGATTTTTGCTCCATACATGCAGCTGTTGTAAAGCATAAACCACACTCCTCCAGTAAAACCACCATCTGTCCTACGTGGAATCCACACATTCATCCCGCCCTTATTTTTAGCAGAAGGGGTCAAAGGCACAAGAGGTGAAGTGCAGTTGAGTCCACCATTCCAGATGCAGAAGGGGGGCCGAAGGCATAAACGCTAATATATGAATTTGTGAGTACTGAAAGGCAATGACCTAGAGTATCAAAAAAAAAAAACCCCATGGCATCTAAGTGGCAAACAGAAGTCACAAAGAGCCATGGTCTGTGTGTTCATTCACTGGATGAATCTCCCTTACAAAATAAATCATCAACATAAATGGGCTCTGACTCATTTCCCATTGCTTGCTGTGGTTTGCTTAGGCACTTTCTTATCCCCAAGGTCACAGGATGCATGAACTGCAGGCTCAGTGTCTGTGTGAGAAAAGTCCAGCATGGGGACAATGAACTCTATGGTAGAAGAAATTGAAACTCCTCACTACTCTCCAGTAACACTCAGGAGTCAGGCTACCTGAATCCTAAGCCTGCTGCTTTTATGGGCCAGCTAAGTCACCTCAATGTAAGCTACTCAGAACCCCTTGTCTCAATCTCCCCTGAGGGTTGGGAGGAGAAGGTTAGATGCTATTTGCACATTATTTCAGGCAGCAGTGTCTGCTGCAGAGTGGCTGCTGTGTATGTGTTTATAAAATAAATCTTAGTTGCTATGGGCAACACAAGGCGGCTAAGCAATCATACACGGATTCTCTCAAATGACAATTGTCAGCTCATCAAGGAAAGCCACACATTAAGAGAGGCAAAGATTGGCCAGCTCTTCACTTTTACTTAGAGAGGGCCAAAAGGGACCAACACTGAAAAGCCTCCTGCAACTGTGGCTGAGCTCAAAATGCCTCTTCTCTTTTAAAAGGGAGATACCAGTCTGCTGGCAGAGATGGAATCAGAATACCCTGGCACTGTGCCCACTAGCCTTAGAGTCTGTAATTTCAACCAACTGTTGGCTTGAGTTATTTGAACTCATCTTATTCTTAGCTGTTCTGCATATGTGAGGTATAGTGTGTCTTAGTGGGTGTACACATGCACGCTCGCGCACGCCTGTGTGTTTGTGTGTGTGTGTGTGTGTGTGTGTGTGTGTATATATATACATGAGGGAGAGGAAATGGCCCTGGAGGGGACAATATGCTTGACCTTGGTTCACTTCAGCTGATTTCTTGAATCTTGATTTGTAGAGTAGAAAAGTACTGGTGCTGTTCACCTCAAACAGGGATCTCCACAAGGGGCCTCTGAGTGTCTTCTCTGAATCAATACCTATTCAAATACCTGCCAGGTCAAATGGCTGAAGCCTCTGCCCTTACCATGGAGCACGTGTTAGGATGGGAGAAGTACTCCCATCCAGTTGAGGTTCAAGCCTTGTCAAGTACCGTATCACAACCTTACTCAGCCTCAGTTTGCCTTTCACATGGTAGAGAGGATGACACTCACTGAATCCATGATATTAGGCAGTAACAAGGCACCAAGGCGGATACTCAAGAAAGCAGTGTGATGGGGAATGGTGCACACTAAGCTAGACTTGTACACCATGGCTGCTATGTGCACTTCAGGGAGATCTCTAGGGTAATGAGAAGTTTATCAGCTGGTTTTTATACCGGCTTTTAGAAATCTCCAGTGACAGCTCTTCTAAAAACTATCATCTACCTCTCAGCTGTTTTTCTCCTTTGCTTTTTTTTTTAATTTCAAATCAACTCAGGTATTTTAAAGTATGTGTGAGTAGATCATTATTATTCACAGAAGAGATTCCAGGGCTTTTGTGCAGAAAAAAGACTCCATGTGTGGATGCTCCAGCCAGCTCTGTCTTGTTCTCTCTTTCTCCTGGACAACCCATGGGACAAAGGAAGCTCTTGTGTCTGCATTATGGCAAGGAACTGGGAGTCTGGCTCAGGATGACAGTGTGGGGACAGTTGGGAGAGCTGAGAGGGTCAATGGCTCTTCCGTTCTGGCCTTGGCCCTTCTGTTAACTAACTAGTTGTGTGAGCTTGAATAGGTGACTTCAGTGTGTTGGACCACCTCGTCTTCCCATGGGATACAAGGGGGCTAGACAATTCCCCCTGGAGGACCATCAGCAAGCACAGTGTACCCTGTCACGACTTCTCAGAAAGGCAAATTAAAGATAAGAGAAACATTATTTTTACATTTACTAAAGTAAACATTTCAAAACCATAGTATTTGGAGTTTCTATGTTCTGCATTACTGTATTTCTGTATTACGGTAGTGCATTACAAGCATGGCAAAGGGGAGTACCTGCTGCCAACTGGGGAGGACTCTTACTGTGCCGTGTGAAAGAGGTCTCGGAAACCTTGGTAGGAATCTTTTTATCTTTGTAATTTACTACTAGTTTTGAGTCTCAGCCCTCTTAGGCTCCCTGGAACATACAGCAAAATGGGGATAAATCTATAGTGCTGTCTTGAGTTTCTGAGATCTGTGACCAGGCAGCTAATGGGCCTGGCCTGATGTCTGGCAGACAACAGATGCTGCTGTTGCTGCTGTGTGACTCAGGAGACAGTGCCTGACTGTGCATCTGGCTCGTGTTCCATGCCACAGGAGAGAAGACCCATCTTGTTGTTCTCCACTCTGGGAGTTCTCAGGGACCACTACTCATCTGGAGCCTAGCTCTTCCAATCTCCTAAGTGATTCTATCTCTTAGCCAAGGCAACTCCAAGCAAGTGCCCCATACAAACATCCACTGTCATAAACCAAGATACATAGATCCACTGTCATAAACCAAGATACATAGAGAGACACACAGACATGCACACACACACAGAGACACACAGAGACAAGTATACACAGAGACATACACACAGACATACATACAGGCACACACACACACATACATGTGCACACACAGAGACATACACACATGTACACACAGAGAGACATACACATAGGCATACATACAGGCATGCACACACACACATACACACACACCTGCATACACAGAGACATACATACAGACATGCACACACACATACATGTACACACAGAGACATACACATAGGCACGCACACATCACTTCTGCCCAGTGGCTAAAGGTCACACAGTGCCTCTCAGTTGGCCTTCTGGGCTGGAGAGCCAGCCTCCTCCAGTTCCCCTTCCCAGAAGAGGGAGCAACAACCTCCATGCTTCATCTTCCTGGCCTACACTTTCAGGGGGTTCAGTTCTTGGGAACATGTGTCAGTCATCACCATCACCTTGGCATATTCTCTTGTGACAGCTACTCATCACCATATTTCCAAACAACCCTCCCACCCCCCAAGAGAGGCCTCAGGTGCTTGTTTTCCAATGCCTTTAGCTCCTAGAGGGACTTTTCTCCCCTTCCTTTGGTTCCTCCTGTGATTCATGTCTTTGTTGGTAGCTTGGGCTTGGCACTTACTAGAATTGTAGGTCTTCCTACTCAATATCAAAGCTGTCTCTTCTCAAATATTTCCCCGAATTCTTTCTCAATACCAGGTTCTGTCTCCGTTCCCATTCTGCAACCTAATAAGGACTGAAATCTGGTCTCAGTAGTTACTTGATTCTTTTCCCCCTCTCAACTTTAAAAATAATTTCAGAGACCCATAGAACTGAGGGACAAAAAGTATGTTGTGCAGTCCTTGTTTCATTCATGAGAAAATACTCCAGTGAGCCATGAGCTGCTCACACAGGATGGGTGAGCAGGCAACAGACTCCTGGCACTGCTTCTTCTGTGTCATTTGTCCCAGACCCCATTTCCTCACCAGGTCAAGGCCATGTTCCCAGGCCGTCTCCTCTATGGTGAGTTCTGAGAGCCTGGCAATGTTGCAGAAATAGCTCCCTGTGGGGTCCCAACATCAGGGGTTCATTCTTTTCTCACATTTCTAAGGGTTTTGACTTTTCATGAACATATATTAATTATATAAATACTGAGTTTCATTATGACATTTTCATACAAGTGTGATAATGTATTTATCCATCCTTAGCCTTCATTGCCCTCTTTTGCCTCCCTTCCACTCCCACTGGTGACTTTATCTTCCTAACCGCTCCCCCTTCTGCTCTCTTGTTGGGTTTTTGTTGTTGTTTTGTGACTCAGTGAGTTGGATTACCGTTGCTTCCTGATGTATGGGTTGGGGCTTCTTTATGGTAGCACAGCAAGTTACCAGTGGCTACAATCCTGGAGGAAATGTCCCTCCCTTCCCCAGCAAACATTAACTGCCAATAGATCCTACTGCTATGCACCTAATCAATCACTGCTGCCGAGTCTGAGAGTGGAAGAGCCAACGTGTCATACCTGGAAGACAGTGTTCTCTGCTGCTCCTCCTCTAACACTGTTTCTGCCCCGTCTTTTAACAATGTTCCCCAAGCCTTGGAGCAGGTGATGTGGATGTCCATTTAGGGCTGAGTGTTTGTCAGTCATTTATTCTTCCACATATTATTTTCTCTTTCTGGTCACTATGGTTAAGTCACAACTCTAGGTGCTTTTCTCTAGGTGCTTTCTTCTGAGCCTCCAATTCCACAGGGGAAGCCTCTCGTGACACACATTAAACACCTTCCCTAGCTAGCATAACTCATTTTCCTTGCCCCAGACCATTTTTATGCATACCCATCTCCCCAGTGGCCTGCATATGGCTTGAGAAAAGAGCATATACAACAAACACACCACAAGGTGTTAGTGGTCGTGAACATCTCTTCTGCCTGCAGAAGCCCAGAAACTAAGCATCTAACTTCCCAGAAAGAAGAATAGTTCAAGTAGTAGTCAGAAGCTCCAGCACTAAAGGCTTCATAGCCTTAGACCAAATGGTTTAAGAAGTTGGAGAAAAGCTTCTTACTCAAGGAAATCCAGGTAGCAGAAGTAGCTACCTGGACGAGGTGAGCACATGCAACCCCTCTTCTCTTGATTTTTTTCTTTATTAGAAGTCCCAATTTGTGGAAAGAGCACCCTTGAATCATGCCCACCCTGGTGTCTTAGTGGTTCCCCCAGGGTCCTGACTGCCCTATGAGGTAGGGGGTGGGGAGACTGTAAACCTGACAGACATAGGAGGGAAGCGGTATTTGATCACTCCAGTGTTTGACTTCTCTTGGTACTGCCCTGGGTCTTACAGTATCTTGTATGCTTCATCAAATAAACTTCAGATTTATGTCCTTCATGAGCTCCCTTTACCTGGGAATAAACAATGAGGTGCAAAGGTCAGCGACATGCTGAGACTGCAGAAGCAGACAGAGGCTGTGCTGAGACTTACTCTGAGTACTTGAACCTGGGTCAGGACAACATTTTTATAACTTTTTGCATTGTCTGTTTAGAGTGGTCCAGGACACATACATTTTCCCTTTCTGACCACTCAAATACTCACCATATTAAGTGGATTATCAGGAGGTCTAGTGTGGAATCCCTCCCTAACCTGCCAGGGGAAATGACTTTAGCTCTCTTTATGGCTCAAGACTCACTGTCTCCTGCCCACCCTCCCTCACCATAAAGGCTTGAATATGTGCTAATTTCACTATTTTCCATATTCTTGTCAGATTTTTACTTGGCTCTGCACATTTTAATAATTATACAGATGGTCTAATCATTCCTATAATTCATTATTTTATGACAATCATAAAAACAAGTACTTTTGATCATTTACTATCTGCAAATCGTTTATTAAGTTTCCTGATGATCCTACCAAACAGATAACAATTTACAAGGATACAAAGAATATCCTAAAAAGGAAATTGAGACTTATTAACCTATTAGGAGACGAAACACAGTCTAAGAGTTTAAAGTGTGAGTACTCAACGAAAACTTCTTAGACGAAACTCAGTCTAAGAGTTTAAAGTGTGAGTCAGCCTACCTAGGCTGGATTCCTAACTCACTGCCTAGGTCACAATGTACAAACTGGTCTTCTGAACTCAGTGTATGGACATATAGAACAGAGTTGCTGATAAGGCAACTCAAATGAGCCAATGTATCCAATGGAATGAGCCCAGAACTAGCACTCGATCATGCTGGTGTCTTCGGGTACACGATGTCAGGAGAAAGCAGCTCTCTTGGGGCTCCAGTCAGCTCTAGTGTCTAATGTCAGGGCCACACTCCTGCTTTTCATAGAATCCTGAAGCCAGCAGAGTTTTTCTTACTCTTTTTAAAAATGAAGAATTAGGCTCAGCAATGCAGAGCAGCTTGTTCAGGACCCTGCAGCTGTTAAATGTCAAAACTGGGCTTTGAGCCAAGTGGGGCTTGAGCTGTACCTGACTTCCCGCCTGCACTGCTTGTGTGAATCTGTTCCTTTCTGTTAGTTCCTTCCAACGGTATGACAAACTCCATAGAATCGAGCAAAGACGTTTCCACTTCTTCTGCATCTCTTAGATGGCTAGGCGCGGCATCATACATGCTGTGTCCTGACTCAGTGCTGGTACGGAAACTCCATGTTGTCTTTAGGATTGGAGTGTTTGTTTGTTTGTTTGTTTGTTTGTTTGTTTGAGGCAAAGTCTCATGTGGTCCAGGATGGTCTCCAACTTGCTACACAGCCAGAGCCACCACTAGACTCCTGATATTCCACCTTTACTTCCCAATTGTTGGAACTATAGCTGTGACTGCCATACTAGGTTCTATAATTCCCTTGGGTAGCCTGGAACTCCATCTCTCCTTAGAACCCTGAGCAGCATCAACTATGATGATGACTGAGAAGCCAGGACAGAAGAAATACAGGAAAGATTATTTCAAGTCATGTGTGGCAGCACACACCGTAATCCCAGCTGCACAGGAAACTGAGGCAGGAGTACTAAGAATTCCAAGCCAGGATTTATATATAACTTAGGATATAAAATCTGGAGTTTGCTTTAAGTACTCCAGCAGAAATGACATGCACAGTAGAGAGGCTGATGAAGCAAGAGGCTAACACTGACAAATACTGAAGCTAAGTGAAGGGCATATGGGCTCCATTTTTTCCTCTATTTTTATGCTTGAAAAATTATACAGCCATGACTTTCTATTTAAAAGGAAGAGAGCTGGGCATGGCAGCACAGCCCTGTAATCCCAGCATTTAGGAGGTTGAGGGTGCAGGATCAGGAGTTCAAAACCACACTTGACTACATAGTTTGAAGAGGACTGCAGTCATCTTGGGCTACATGAGATCTTGGCTCAAAACAAAACCCATGGTGATTGTCAAGCAATGTTCTGTTTTGTTCTGTGCCTCCTGTACTTTCAATCGACTTTAATGTCCTGGCGACATGATGTTGTCTTCCTAAGTCTCCAAATGAGAGCTGAATATCTGTTGGGCAGCAGCTCTCCTAAGTCTCTGCCAGTCCTGGCCAATTCATCTGCTCCAACTGACCAATGTCCTTCCATCAAGCAGGCCCACTGTCTGATGTCTCAGACTGGCCACTACTCTCTCCCAACCACTTAGGGCTGAGAAACCCCACTGTCAGGTTTTTTTTATTTCCCTTCCAGCTTCTAAGGATGTGATAGGCTTTGCTGGGAGACAATATCAAAGGTTATTTGAAGAGATAAAGGAAAAAAAGTATCCTGGAGCCCCTCTTTCCCAATGTGCACGGTGCAAGTGATCCTTCACTGATGTGTCAAACCCTCTTAGCTTTACTCTGCTTGCATAAGAATCAATCATCAGTATCTTTGATCCTCTGTTCCATCATCAAAAGAAGAAGGTTAATTGGCTAGATCCTTTCAATTATGTTTTGTTTCTTTAATGGGTTTTTGGTGGGTAGGAATAAAACCAAAGCCTTGTGTACATAGGTAGTTTCTCTATAGTTGAGCCCTGCTCTGTTCTTATAAAAAATACTCTCTTTTATAGCAACCATAGTACTTGCACTCAAAATGTCACAAAGCACCCATTTCTGCAGTTCCCAGCAGCTTGCCTGATGGGAAAATGAGATCCACTCAATCATGGTTACTCTTTAACAAACACACGCTTCCTAGGTTTTTTTTTCCTATTGCTGAAATGATACCTCCTTCCAACTGTACATTACACACCTCTGTGGCATGCCTTTCTAGCCAATATGCTATTTCATGCCCAGAGCAACCTGCAGTGAAGGTCAAATAGGGTTCATGAGTGGTTTAGCATTTTGCAAATATGTCAGCAACACAGTCAAAACCGAACAGTAAGTGAAAGGCAATGGAACCCAGAAACATGAGCTTTAGAATTCTGCCCTGGATTCCTCAGCTTGGAGAACTCTGAGGACATGAACAAGAGTGCTGACAGCAAGTCGAGAAGGAGACGATGATGTAATGGTACCAGAAAAGATGCACTGCATCACCTGAAGCCCCCAGAACACATGGGATTTCCTCACCTTTAATCCTGGCAGTTTCTTAAGTCCAGACCTGCCTTTTAGACAGACAACATACCAGGTGACCCTGGCCTAACGGCAGAGGAAGTGAGGCTCAGCAGACACGTTAGTCTTGGTGGGTGATTCTTCTATAGAAGTAGAAGAAACACAAGGCTACAGAGTCCAACACACTGGTGGGCTCCAACTGCACCCATCCCTTAGTTACTTGGTGTCAAACATTGTTCTTACTGGTAAAGTAAGGGGCTGCTGCTGGATCAGAAGTTTCTGGAGAGCATTAACATATATATATGTGTGTGTGTATATATATATACACACATACACACATATATACACATATATATCATAATTTACATTTTACGATATATTACATAATATGTATAACATAATATATAATATACAATATATTATAATATATGTTACAATATATTATAATATCTTATAATATATATCAGCTAGTATGATCTTAGGGCTAATTCATTCACTTTCTCACATCTTGTATTGCTTCTTCCTCTTCTATACATCCCCTCTGCTGGAACACAAGTGCCAGTGCCACTTACTATTTCATAACTGAAGAGTCACTGAATTAACCAAGGAGCCCGCAGGAAGGATCACAGAAGATGCTAGGTAGACACAAGACACACCTGCCCGGAAGGGACAGTCACCGTTCCCTGATTCCAGGCAGAATCAGCAAGTGCACACAGGCCTCTGCCAGCAGAAATCCAAACCAATCACTCTCTTAGACAGTGGTTCTCAACCCGTGAGTCATGACTCTTTTTACATGGGTTGCCTAAGACCATCCTGCGACCAGACATTTATACTAAGATTCATAACAGTAGCAAAATTACAGTTATGAAGTAACAACAAAAATAGTTTTTATGGTTGGGGGAGGGGAATCACCACAACAAGAGCTAAAGGGTCACAGCATTAAGAAGGTTGAACTGCTCTAAAAGGAGCCAGTTATGGGAGTGATGAAGAGAGAAAAGGTGCTTTGACTGGCCATTGCCAAAACGATGTGTGGTTATCAGCAATCGGACCCAAGTTGTAGGAAGCCAAGACAAGTTATTGATAGCAAGGTTTTGAATCTTGGTCTAACTGCATTTAGCAAACTAAGAGTCCACATCTTAGCTAAACCATGTAGTGAATTTAGTCAGAACCATATTGAAATTTCAGTAAGAAAAGGATTGAAATGTCATTTCTTCCCTTTAGGCACTGAGAACGGTAGACCTAATGCATATTACTCCTCGTCTACCTGTGTGGCTCCCAGAGGTTGCTAACCTGTTGCTAGAAGATCTGAGTGTGAACTGGGGATAAGTAGGGCTGGGCTCAAAAAGCTCCATACCTAGAAATAACTCCCCCAGGCTGGCCCAGGACTTCCTCCTTCCCTCTAAGTCTCCAAGCCTAGCTGTGATTTTCCTCCAAAGAGCTCTACGGCTTCTCACCCTACAAGTGTCCTCTATGACGTGACTTCCTCCAATAAGCCTATGCCTGGGTTGGGATAGAAGCACTTCCTATGAACTCACAGCTTGTGAATTTCTACATGGGAGACCAACATGGTGTACTCCAGTAGTTCTCAGATAGGGGTGGTTTTTCCAGCAGAGGACCCCAAAATGGAGACATTTTTGGACGTTTCATCTATGGGTCAGGGGACACCAGTCTCATGCAGTACGCGCAGGCTAGGAATGCTGTTATACACAATGCATAGGACTCTTTCCTTCAACACATAATTATTTGTCTCAAAACGTCACGTGTGCTGAGGTTGAGACATCTTGCTCTGCTGTAATTGTTTACGTATTTCCCTTCTCAGAGTGGCTCTCTCATTCATATTTATAACCCCAATGCATTTTTTTCCAGGAGCTCAAAAAATATCTGTTAAATGACTGAGTGACCTTTGAGAGTGCAGGTCACGGCTCCTGTTTACTCTTGCTAGCTTTTGACTGCAAACAACATCCTGCACTGAGCTTTTTGTCCTGCCCAGCACAAATTTTAAACTTACTGACTCCATGTAGGCCTCTTCCCAAATATTCCTGCTATATACAACAGGTCACAGGCAGTAGAGAATTAGAACCACATACAGGAAAGCAGAACACAGAATGCCTGGGCTGCAGAGTTAAGATAGAGTAGTAATGACCAGAAGACAGTCTGGGACAAATGGGAGCAGTGGGCCTGACTACATAGGGCTCAAAGGCTCAGATCTTTCAACTCTTCCACGTGCCCTTTATAAACTTACTTGACGGGGAACATCCACTTCTGAGACCACGGCAGTCCTCTCCCCTTTGTATCCCTGAATGATGAATAACTTCTCAAACCACCGACTACTGGCCATTCACTTCTTTGTGCTTCTGCTACTCAGTTCACATGAATTATAATAAGCTTATTTTACATGATTGTAAGGGGTTGGTAACGCTCAGCAATTTGAAGAATGAAATGTTCTCGAAGTTGTCCAGCATGGTGAAATATGGGGCTTGGGAATTCAAACCTACTGCTATCTAAAATATATGACTCCATCTGTTATATTTTACACACATGCTCTAATTTATTTCCAGAGAAAAGGAGCCAAGCACTTTTTTACTCAGCAACTACGGTTGAAGGGGCTGCTGAAATTGTGAAGGTAAAACCCAACTGCTTTCTACCAACAGTCCCATGAATTCACTCTGGAATGCCTTTATAACTGTTGGATAAAGGCCAACCTGTCCTTGTGATTTATTCAAATCCAGTCTGTCAGCTAGGTCTAGAACATTCTGTACATCTATTGCAACTTGATCTGGTTGGTATCTTTCCATCTAAAGAAGATTTGAGATTGGCATTCATTTTGACATAGTCTGCAGAAAAAGGGCAAAGATCTGTAGTGCCTACCGGCCCTTTTTATATCCTCCAATGTGTGTTCTGTATCTACAAAGATTTCATAAGGATTGGGGCTGATTCCTCCAGGTCAATTCCTCTAAAAGACCTACTAAGTGTTAGTTCTGCTCCAATATCAATGTCTCAAGGGATATTCCTTAAATTACTTTCTTTGGGGGGGGGGGGGCAAAGAGGAGGTTCCTTCTTGGATCTCCCAGGTTTATCAGCTGAATTGTTTATTCCTTTTCAAAATGCTTCTCTCTTATGAATCATCTCCACCTTGAGCTGCAGCTATAAATGGCAATTATTCCAGCTAATAATCCTACTTCCAGAGTTAAAGGTTTCAATAAGTTAAGACACATAGGGATTGCCCACGAGACTTCAACAAAGTACTGAGCAAAGAGTTAATTTTTCTAATGGACAAAAGGTAGAAAAAGAAATCTAGTTCTTCAACAGAAACCCCTAAAGGATTTTCATATGTCATCACACTTTCTGCTTCCCATAGCTGTATGGCAGGTTGGATAGATCCGCTGAAATCAGCTGATGGTTTTGTAGTTACTCTTTCACCATGTACACACTATTTTGGCTTTTTGTTCTTGCTGCAGGCTGTTACCCCACCATTCAGCATGTCATAAACCACAGTGGTTTATACACAGATACCCTGCACCTTCCATGACGCTGCTCCTGCTTTTGTTTTGTAAAAGCATTAGCACAGGAAATGATCATTTGCCCTAATTTAGCCTGGGGAGCTGTTTTGCAAACCTATAAGTGAGTAAACACCCTCATTATTACTAATTGGCCTAATTTTCTAACTCAGACAGCCTGATTCTAGATTCGTGCTCAATCTCATTATCCCTGTCAGGTGGCCCGTAACCCCTCTCTACTGGCATATTTTCATTAACTTTTGACTATTTCTACCTACTGTATATTTTCTGAAAACATTTTCTAATGTTGAGTACCCATTGCTCTAGTATCTATGTCATGACCCTGTCTTCTTAGGCTTCTTTGTCATCTGCCTCAAGAAATTCTTTAACTTCTAAGAAACCCAAATGACTTCCCTTTGTTCCTCTGTCTCTGGGTCTCACTAGGACATTCAAGTTCTACAAGTCTCATGGAGGCTATGGACAACAGGTTGGTCTGTCTGTCTATCCATCCATCCTTCCTTCCTTCCATCCATCCATCCAGTTATCCATATATCTATCTATCTATCACCTACCTATGCATCATTTTTTTCCCATCCACTTAAGGCAAGGTCCAGGCAGCTGATGTTTTTTAACCAACTCCGCCATGTTGTTGTTATAAACTAAAGGTGGAAAAACACTTTTCAAAAGTACTGTTTATGTCTTTACAAAAACTCTCTCAAGGACTGTCCCACGGAAGACAGTTTTCATGGTTCCATGTTTTCTAGTTGTATTATTTTGCAGTCTAGTGCCTGCCTTACTATTTCAATAGAAACAAAACAATAAATAGACCCTTTACCAAGAAAGCATTAAGAAAGAAAAGAGAAAACCCTAGGGCAATCATCCTTGGATGTTCCTGGCAATTGTTCTTGAGTCTTTTTACCTGGACGCTTTCCCCTCCTCTAGAAGGAGAACTAAGGAAGAAGATAGGATGAAGATGTGGCAACATTCCAGGACATTTATGCTTTGTTTTTGACTTCTAAAAATAATTAAGAACCAAAGATATTTCTTAAGATGTTATAAATCTGATGGTGAACAAAGCAAAGAGACATCAGAATTTACCACTCACTTCCACACTCAAACCATGTCTTTATAATGTTTAGTTATGAAAAGCATTTTCAGACTAGATGCTCAAATAATAAAGAAAAATGGACACATCACAATTAAGTTTCCATGTTTTAATTCTTGGAATAATTTTCTTTCCTCAAAGATTAAAGCTGTCCTCACTTCTCACATTAAGACGTAAATCTACAGACATCCCACCAAACTCCCAAAATTATCACTGGCAGCCTCTCCACTAAATAAAAATACTCACAGTGGTTAAAATGCTTAAGTAATGTAAAATTCAAGAGACTACATGGCTTCTTGGGTTCTCATGAGAAAAACAGAATTATGTGAACAAGAAGGGCTCATCAAACAAAAACAATAAAAAAAAAATAACGGGTGTATAGACAGTCTCCCACAACCAGAGCTGTAATTGATCCTCTACATTTAATGAGAACATGCACTTATTTTCAATAAATTAACAAGGTCAAGAGTGCCTACCTCTTTCTGCCTGACACTGGACCACAGACGTTCGCTCCTATCTTGTCATCCTGCATGCTCAACGGACCGAGAGCTGCCAAATGCCCCCCTTTCTCATGACTTTAAACATAAGCTTGTGTTAGAAAATGAACACAGTTTTCTTGAGTTATTTCCTTAGGGTTGTTTCCCTTCTTCTAGGGCTGCAGAAAGGAGTACTTAACTGATAATTTTAATCCTAACAACCATAAAACATACGCTCTCACAGAAAGTTATGGATGTCTGCAGATAGACTCCTGTGAGCCAATCTGAGAGTAGTCTTCATAACTCAAATTCTTTACGCACAGCACTTTGCAACGAAATTAGCCAAATACAGAGAAACAAAACAGTTTTCAAGTTTTATACTAGGGTTATTTTTAACTTCTGATTTAAAAAAAAAAAAAAACCAGAAAAGAAACAGCATTTGGAATGGAGCTGGTGCTGAGCACAAAACTACCCTGGTAAAGATCCATTATTGAGCTAATCTTACCAAGAAAATCTATAAAGCTTTTAATGCAAATACATAAACAGCTCCTCGGATCAACCAGATCATTGTTCGCACAAACTATGGATATTTACACTGAAATTTTGAAAAAATGTAGTCTGCTTAAAACATCAAAAAGCTTGTCGTTCGGTTTGATGAGGAAAGCCAGCAGAGGTGTTTGCAAAAAAAACTTGTCAGTGTGGGTTTTTCTTCTTAAAACTGCTTAGACTTCAGGTTTTTCTTCACCAATATCATAGTTGCCAAACACCCACAAGAGAGTTAAAAATCAAGTCTACATAAAACAGTAACTTATTCAAAAACAAGTTTTCGAGAGAACAATGAATTAGAAATTTTCACTGAACAAAATGACACAGAACACACTGCAGGCATTGATGAAAGCAAAATAAACTCCTCCAAATACACACCTCACAAACTCTCAGAACCTTTTTTTCAAAATCTGATAGACAAAAAGAAAAGAGAAAGAAAGAAAACAGAATGGCTATCTCATCGCTGCGATTTCAGGGAAAGAAGCTTGCACCTCTCCAATAAAGCCTTTTGGGTTAAAACACTCTAGAAACTTCCCTAACATAGAAAGAAACTTCGGTGGTTTACTCTGCAAAATGTCTCAGAGGAATTTTATTTGGCTAATACTGCACCAGAAAAGGAGCCTGATTCTAGTCATTAAGAACCTCAGGGGACATCAAATAATGAGAACACTTACCTTGTCTTCTTTAAAACTCCAGCATCCAGATCCATCCTTTAATAAGGCAAATCTGGGTACCTCAGAGAAAGAGAGACAGAGAGAGAGAGAGAGAGAGAGAGAGAGAGAGAAAGAAAAGAGCCAACCACCCTTCAAGGCCGGCTGGGAGTGTGCAAAGCCCCAGCTGACACTCTGCTTCCCTCTCCTGGGGCTCTCTGCCTAAGAGGCTGCATAGAAACCCAGCCTGGTGCCAAATCTTAATCCTTTTGCAGAATCTCACGTGGAGCGCCTCACCTCTTCCATCACTGCAAGGCCTCTTCCTGCTGTACTTCTTTCTGAAACCATTCATCACCACAACGACTGAGCAAACGAGGCTCCATCTCAATCCGTAGAGAAGGAGCCTGCAACATGCAGGGTGATGAGTGTTTACATTAGCCGAAATGAAATGATGTAATATTCAGAATCGAGGGAGGGCTGAGATCCAGAGTCAGGGCATGTGAGACCTGCTGGGAAATACAATTTCTCCACTGAAATGAGGGGTGAGGAGGAATTACCCTTGAGTTATATTAATTTGGCTTCTAATTTTTGGTTCATTTGAATTGTTCTGGTCTCAAATATATCATAGTTTCTAAACAGAAATGGGAAACTCAACTATTCATACTTTCAGTTAAACAATAATAGGAAACAGCAGCAAGCAGAACCTAGTATATTGATGTACAAAGAACACAGTGTCCAAGTAGTGATGATACAGGCAGAATGTCAGAGTCCACAGACGGTAACGCCTTCAAAGAAGCAGCATCTCCTAGGAATGGCAGTGTTTGTTAAAGTCAACTTTCTACCTCCTTCCTGTACCTGTTAATAATCAAGAAAGCTCAGGGATAGAGTTCCTAGCCCTGTGTGGGGGTGGGGGTGCTAGGATTTACAAAAGTGTATGAAGAATCATGGAGACCAGAGGTCAGCTTCAGGTGTTGTTCCTCAGGTGCTATGCAGATCCTTGTTCCTTGGGACAGGGTCTCTCACTGAGACCTTCAATTAAGCTAGGCTGGCTGGCCTCATACCCCAAGAATCTGCCTGTCTCTGACTCCCCAACCCTGGGATTGCAAGTGGACACTTCTGTGCCTAGCTTTTTAGTATGTATGCTGAGGATCAAACTCAGATTTTAATGCCTTCCCAGAGCTTCACCGGCTGAGCTATCTCCTTCACTCTGCAACCGTTTCTGAGGGACAAGTTCTATCTAACCCTTCAGGATTTTATCATCCTTGAGTAGGGTAGAATGTCAGGGGTGAAAGTTCTCGTGCTTCTGGATGAGAAAGAGCTTCGAGAGGGTAGGAAAGAGCTGGGCAGCATCATCTGCTTGGAAGACCAGCTAAGATTTCACAGCCAGTGAGATGTTAGCTTGAGATAGTGGGGAAGCCATAGAGACTTTTTAAAAATGTGTTATTGATCACAATACTCAGTTTTAGACAGCGTATAGCACATGCCAGACAACATCACTTTTGTGTAGTAGCCTTGCCTTTAACCTTCACAATGACACTAGGAGGTAGATACTGTTGTTTATTGTTTATGTCCTGCAGACGAAGGAAAACTCAGAGAAGTCCTGTAAGCTGCCACGTGGTGGAAGCAAGCTGCCGCCTGGTGGGACCAAGTCTGTCTGACCAGCTCCTTGGCCGCCCAGTGTATTGTTCCTGCCAGCTTTGTGAGAGGCACAACCACAGTGTGCTTTGTACCCTGCAAAGTGACAGGGTAAAGTCACAAAAATGTGGGAAGTGTGTGCTAACTTCTCTCCAAATGCAGACCTCAAGTCCTTCAGTTCAGGAGCTTCCTGGCTCAGTGTTCTTGACCTACAAACGAGGAAAGCACAGCCTCCAAAAGTAGAGAAATCAGAAATAAAATTCTCTGTCCTGATCCTCTTCTGTCACATGCCAACCAGCTGTATGACCCTGGTCAACCTGCTTTTCTTTCTGGGTCTCAGTGACGTTGAGATGGGTTCTAGAGTTTTTTCAGCATAAATATCTCCTGGTTGTCTCCTCCTCTCCACTCTCCTCTTTCTATGCTATGGATGGAACCCAGGGCCTTGTGCAATCTAAGCACACTGCCGAGCTACGCTTTCAGTCTTTCAGCTTGTGTGTACATGATTTCAAACGAAGTGATTGCTAAATAGATTTTTATTTTTTAAAGATTGAATGTATGCACTACGTGGGGTTTCAGTCCAATATGACAATAATAACTACTTCCATTTAGGATTTGTGTTAGGAGATGGAAAATTCTCACCTGTCAAGGTAGTGTTATTGTCCCCATTACACAGATGAGGAAATTAAGGCCAGGGGAAATAACTGACTACACAGATCAACCACTTGGAAAAGAGAGAACTGAAGCCAGGCCTAGCAGGTTCTAAAACCTACTACACTGCACATTATCCCCCCAAAAAGTTCTTGTTAGAACAATTCTGAGAGACCAACTTGGAAAGTTTCCTCAAAAACTACATGTTCAATTTTAGTAAATATACATTTCTGGACATGTATATGTATGGTCCTGGTATCCTCCCAAGGATTCCAAACTATCAGGGAAGAGAGAGGCAGGAGGTAGAAGAGAGACTGGACACAGTGTTACCACGGAGAGAAATCACCATGAGAGTCAGTAAGAAATCACTTCAAAACGATCCAAATTACTGATAAGTGGCTCACGGTGGTAAATATCCAACCTCAAAGTGTGGATGCAGTTCTGGCTCACAGGCCAGTCAACCAGAGCCAACTCTGGAGAACAAAGCGGGTCACCAAGTTGGCAATACCATTTTTGGTCACAAAGCTAGGTGTGGCTATAAAATAACACAGCGAGATGCTTTTTCCTGTGTGGCTTAGAGCAGCTGCAAAGGCAATTCCTAAAGGGACAGTCCAAGAAACCTGTTTCAAGCAAGAACATCACCTCCGGGCTTAACGTGGAGCCAGCCAGCAAGATCCAGAGGGAAGAGGCTTCCCCAGCATTGTTGCCACCCACACTGGAAGCAGAGGCCCACATAAATCACCATCCCTCCTGAGCATCCAATTCCAAGGTCTAATCAACTTGCTCAATCAATGCTGTCCTCGTAGTATCTGTTGGGTTCTTGGCATGCAAGTGGTGGTGAGATCTCCCTAATAAATATTTGCTGACAGAGTGAGATAATTTTAAAAGCAAACATTCTAGGTTTTTTTTAATTGTCATGTTACTTAAGTCACAACAAGACATGTTGAATCTGACTAGCTTTGAGGTTGAGCAGTGTGACCAAATTAAGGCTGCACCTTAATAAATACCCAATTATTTTCAGCCATGCCATAGATCAGCCTAGCCGTGACTGTCCACTGCAGTGTCCTACATACCCACGTGGCAGGGTTTGCTTTCAGAGCTAAGAAGGATGAGCATAGGGCACCTACCAAAGATACTACCTCCTAGCATGCAGTTAAGACACTACCGCCTAGCATCCGGTTAAGACACTACCGCCTAGGATCCGGTTAAGTCTTGCGGGCAAAGAGGCTAACTGGTTCTTCCATTCTGCCAACCCTGGAACCCAGGCACCCCTGCAGAATGTCAATGGACATATAGAATGTCCTGTAGTCAGTGTGACCTCCTAACTTGCCTAAGTCTGCAAGATCTTGGGATACCTCAGCAAGCATAGGCTTACCACACACATACTACAAAGTGGGATGATGTCTCTGAAATCCCAAAGGCTCTTCAGACCAGCACAACGGTATCAGTTCAGAGCAGGTCTCAGGACAGTCAAGCTAACAAGGGTCTCCCAGACCTAGGTAGGCATCGGTTCTTGGTTGTTGGCCAATATCTTCCTGCTAGTAAGATCCCAAAGAATGAGGGGATTTGGGAGTCTCCCCTCCTATCCACCTCTACTGAAAAGAGACTGTATCCCACTGGCTGCAAATCCTTGTTGAGCTCCTTAAGTAAGCTGCCATACTTTTCTTCACTTTTTAAACAAAAGCAATTATACTATTCCTCTGCACAACGTTGTTATATGTAAACAGGTATTCAAAAAAGCTTAGAACCACACCTGGTACCAGGTAGGCCCCTAGCAATCTAGCTGTTATTACAACCTTCCTGGAAAAAGAAAAGACACTGTATTATGAGTGCAGGGCACAGTAAAGAGGTCAGTTCCTGCAGGTCTACACTGGTTTACAGTGTCATTCTGCAGGAATGAGGTACCCCATTTATGCCACGAAAAACCTTGGTGAGGCTTCTATATCAAAGTACATAAAGAGCACCTATTTCTAAGACAGATTTTTGAGGCCTGAGTTGTTCGAGAAAACCCACAATTAGGGACCACCGTGTTTAGCCCTGAGGTGCTTAGCAGATGGAATGCTAAACTAAACAACCCAAGGTGTATCGCTGATACTGTCCAGCTGGAAACAGTGTAAGGATTCACACAGAATTGTGGACATTTTTCTTGGCACTAGGTTTATAAACTGAGAGTCTCCAGAACCAGGAAACATAATGGACAACCTGACTCACCCTGAAACCCATCTTCGGTAAAGGACAGTGAAACATCTTTCCTTTGGTCCAGACTAACACATTGGATGCTCACATTAAAGTGTATTGCAAGGCAACCGTTACCCCAGTCACCTGTTCTTGTAGAAGAATAGCCTGCAGGGCCTAGGGGACAGTCGTCTGAGGACAGAGACTCAGCTTCCTGTCCAATGCTTGGCCTTTGGGTTGTTTTGTTTCTTTTGTTTTGTTTTGTTTTGTTTTGTTTTGTTTTGTTTTGTTTTGTGACAGGGTCTCTCTACATAGCCCAGGTTGTCCTAGAACTCTCTATGTAGACCAGGCTGGTTTTGAACTTAACAGGTCTGTCTGCCTCTGCATCCTCAGAGCTGGGATTAAAGGCGTGCACCACCACTCACAGCTCCACATTATAGATGGTATAGTCTCAAGTCCAGCCTTACAAGATTGTGTATTTCACCTACTTCTAGTCTTAAAAGCTTCCTTCATACCCCACAGAGTTCTGAGCATATTGACTGACAGCCTCCCTCATCTTTCCAACAGGCTACACTTTTCTTACAAAGGCAGGATTTGAACCGCACTGATGGACTCTACAGCTCAGGATCTTAACTACAAATCCTTCAGTTCCCTGAGTACAGTAAAAGTCTTGGAGATAGAAACAAGGCCTGTTAGCCAATTGTGTTAGTGCCTAGACTCTGTTTGAGGAATATATTTTCTGAGGCCAACGTTTGGCAAATATCTTGCAATCTGTGCTTGGGTTTTGTTTTTTGTTTATTTGGTTTTGGGGACATGATCCAAGTGCTGACATCACAGGTGAGATCTACCACTTCTAGTTTGTACGTGATTATTTTGAAGTTCTAAGGTAGCCACCTGGAAAGATGATTTTAAAATGGAGACACTTGTTCAATTGTGGTACCCTGATCATGACATTACGACTCCCCAAATATATTCTCATTCCATATTTATGGGCTGAATACTTCCAGCTAGTCACTTGACACTAGGGTTTACCATGATGAGGTCAGAAGGAAGAGCAGGGGAGGACAGTGGAGAACACGTGGACTGCCTAGGCCCCAGGCTTGCTTCTGTCTCTGGGTCTTTCCTCTGCTAGAGAGTAACACTGAGCAAAAGGGTTAACTTCCCTGACCCCGTGGGGCATTCAATGTGATAAAATTTACAGAGCTGTACAGAAATGTGACAGGTACATGCTACAAGCTCAATAAAAATTAGCTAACAATGATAACAGACACCTATTTTATATATGAGAATACCAATTCATGGGATATCAAAATACAGATTTATAGGTTAGCAGCAATGCTGAATTTCCTTAATATAAATAGCACACTGTAAACATTTGAGGCAGTTTTCTATTTAACATGATTCTATTTTATCCAATATACACTTTTCTGGACTGGAAGAGAAGCTGGATTGGGGGAGGGGGAAAGGGAGGACAGGTACTTTCCAGGTAAGCCTGAGGCCCTTGGTTTGATCCCAAGGCTGCCAAGCGTGACACTAACTTTTTGTTTATAATTTAGTCTTTTAAAATTTCATTTTATGTTTATGAGTGTTTGTTTATATGTATGTTTGTGTACCACATTTGTACCTGGGGCCCACCCACAAAGGCCAGAAGAGGGTGTTGGATGCCCTGGAGCTGGAGTTACAGACAGTTATAAGCTGGCATTTGAACTTACATCCTCCTTAAAAGTAGCCAATGCTCTTAATTGCTGAGCCGTGTCCTCAGACCCTCTTCTTACAACTCTAAATTGCAGTCAAAGAACCAAAAAACCACCCCACCCAAAGCTTCAACCTTTGTACTTCACACAGAACTGCTGTTGTGTATTTGTTCCCGGGTTTCCCACTGGCTTTCCCACGGTGTTCTGTAGTTTCTGGTGGGCAAACTGCACTGCTTTTGCTAAATTTATTACTAAGTATTGAGTTATTTTTGATGATGTTGTCCATGGAACTAAAAAATACCTCCTAAAATGTCATTTCTAGGTAGCTCATTGATAATGTCTAGAGCTATAATTATTACAAATGTTACTCCAGCCAATCATTCTTACAGATAGGTACTATAAATAACATTCATTCAAGAAACATAGTATGAACATCTATTGATTTAGGTACTGTTCACGATAAAGGAAGTGGAGTGTATATAGAATAATGCAGATCGTGCAAAATCACTTCCCACCACTGAGAAGACCCTAATGAGCCCAGCCCACCTGCAGCCCAATGTCCTAATGCTTCTCTTCAGTCTCTGGATCAGGACATGCTGAGTATTCCCTTAGAGACTATTTCCATCTCATGCCCACTGACATATGCGCAGCTCAACAGGTTTTCTTTGCTTCAGTTGCTAGGAAGCTTAAGGCCATGTTGTGGTCAAACTAAGAAACGACTCTAAGGAAGAATTATTAATTTACCACATTTGCATTCCATTTGACCCTATATTACCATATCTGAGGGAGGGCTACCTTGTTTTATGCATGCCTTTGTAAGCTGCTTCAGCCTTTTTATAAACAGAAGCTGGGAAGGAGGTAAGGTAATGGGGAGAAAAAGGGAGGGAAGGAGGGAGGAAGGGAGAGAGAGAGGGAGGAAGAAACGGAGGGAAGACATTTCTGTTCGTTCTCAGAATGTTAACATCTATGAAGATCCATTGTTTCTGAGATTCCACTGAGATGTGATTACATTACCTGAGTGAGTGCTTACATCAACTGGAATAAGAATGATTCTATACTTATAAGGTTCTCTGATCTACTTTTGGCAGGTCTAAATTAAACAATATCTATTAGTTTTGTTCAGACTAACTGCAAGTGCTTCTCTGGCATCAATTCCATAACATTTCCCTTCCTTACTAAGGACAGAATCTGGGCACCAGCAGGCAAGGTGAGAAGGGTTAGCCCCTCCCACGTCAGCCGTGACTTAGAGGCAGAAGCAGCTAAACTCTGACATCACTCAGATGGGTTTTCATTCAGACTGTGTTATTAATTCACTAGCTGTGTGATTCTGCAGTGTTGTTCCAGTCACATGATCTGTAAAGCAGAGATAACCCCAACACTGCTGTGACTGAGTAAGTGAGAGTTAGCCACAGGTAAAGACACGTATATTTAATATTAGTGTCAGAGACAGTGGGCAAATGAATAAGACAAGAAAATGCATAGACACATACACACACACACAAGTTGTTCAAATACAGTCAATCAATTTGGGAATCAAAATAAATTATATTTCTATCTAACTATAAAAATACATTCCAGATAAATGAAAAGTTGAGGTGTGAAAAAGAAATCTTTAGAAAGGTTTTTAGAATACTTTTATAGTTGTAGGATAAGGCAGAAATTCTTCTTTAAGATATAAATGTATACATATATACATTTTAAATATTAAATGCCATAAAGGAAAAGTAAATGATATATATATACCAAATGTAATATATATATATCAAATGTAGGAAACAAGTTATGGGTTACAAGTAGCTATCTGAGTATAGTAGGCAAAGGAATAATCAAAATATTCAAATAATTTTACAAATCAAATAGTAAAAACAATCAAATAAATAAAGGATAAAGAGACAATTTGCTGAAGCAGATCATATAGCCAATAAATATGAAAAATGTTCAACCTTACTAGTAGTCAGGGAAAAACAAGCAAAACCAGGAAGGAGATTGTATTTCCCACCTGCAAGCAGAGTAAGAATGTTGTTTTCTATTGATATCTAATTATGGCTCGTCCCATAGCCCATCCAGCAACTTTCTGAATAGTGGTTTCCTCTGATGGGAGAGGAAAGTATACGGAATGGGTCTCCTATCATCTCTATATCAGTATTGTTTCCTGAAAAGTTGTGCTTCTTTTTGTTTTTTTTTTGTTTTTGTTTTTTGTTTTTGTTTTGTTTTTTGACAAATGGAAAACATTGACACTTGTAAGTTTAAGCAATGGTACTTAGCTGTTGGTTCTAAGTTTCTGTTTTTTTTCCGTAGGCTCAAAAATTCACAACGAGTAAACTCAAGCAAACAACAACAAAAAACAAAATAACAACCTCGTGTCTAGAGAAGCACCTATAAATGTCAGCTTTGTTTTGTTGATGAGAGAACCAGACAACCCTGGAGAAGTGTGTGCCGGTCGATAGAAGGGATTGGAGAATAAAGTGAGGAAACACTTTAGAGAAAGCTTTGGTTATTATTATTGATTATACCTAATATATAATGTATAATATACAAAATAATATAAATATTATATTGCATAATGAAACATACTATATTAATAATATAAATTATTATGAATAAAATCTGGAGGTAGAGGGACAGTTGAGAATCCAGAGATACACAGCACTTCTTGTTCATGGCTCACAAAAAGATTTACTGGAATTTTGGAATATTCAGATTGGTTTTGGTCTGGCTTTAACAGCATGCCCAACCCCACAAGAGAGAGTGACTCATGGAATTGTTACGGCCGATGGTCAGTCACAGTGAAGGGAAGAGCTGTGCTGGTCTAAAGCCTTCTCTTGTGAGTATTAACTAAAATTAAACACAGGGTTTAAAGGGGTGTTGTCAGGAAGAGAGTTTTGGAAGGGATCAAAGGTAGTGCGTTTATATATTCCTTAAAGACAAAAGAACCCAACATAACTCCCAAGGCTGAAGGGTCCTTGGTAAGAAGTTAACAACTAATTAAGCAAAGAGAGAACAGAACTGAGCTAGCTGGACACACTTTATACCTGGTATTCCTGGTCACTGAGGTAACATCAGTGGTGCACTTGTTTGAAAACACATCAGTAGACTGAGTTTCAAGAATCAGTGGATTAGACCCTGAAGACTAAGCTGAAGATAGGAATGCCCTTTGCTTATGGTTTCTGGAGAGACTCCTAAAGCTAAGAAGGCAACAGGAGACACAAAGCCATCTCAGAGTGGGCATCTCAGAACCAACCTAGGAATGTTTTTCTTGAACACTACTTCAGTCTAGGTCTAATGCGAAGACATGAGCACACACACACTCACGCACACACACACACAGCCATACACATGCACACATGCATGCACATGCGTGTGTGTGCATACACACACAGACACACAGAAGGGGAGCTCACAGTTAGAGATTATATTTGACTTGGGCAAAGAGTTTTGAATTTCTCTGGGAAGTTCTTGGGCTGACTCTGTTGTAGAGAACTGAAGATAATATTTTTTACACCTGGCGCTTTCGTAATGGAAAGTGACAGTTCCAAAAGCTTCTTGGGATTAAACCAAGAGAAATAAATATATCTGGGAGCTCTCCTTAATATCACATCAAATGCAGGCTCCAGAGGGAACACTGATGTTTTCTCATTTCAAATAACGCTCAGCACTGGAGTCTTTGGTGGCAGAGCTTAGTAACCTTAGATTTGCTCCAGTGACTTTATTTTAGTATTCTGATAAAAATATCTACTCCACTCAAGTGAAATTTGATGACTTCCCTCAAGTCCAAGGACAACCTCTTGAAAGAAAAATCTAACTTGAAATAATTTTTATTTTCTACAAAAAAAAAAAGTTAATAGCCACCAATACAGAAATACTGAAACTGTCTGCCCAGGGGTGAGTGTTTTGGAAGTCACATGCAGGGATGGCGCCTACGGAACTACAGACTGGGCTTCTGACTTGTCCTAGTCAGGTTACATACCCAAGTAAGTCTGTTTCCAAAAGCTCATTTTCTTAAAAATAAGAAAACTACCTCCCACAGAAGTCAGGAGTGAAGACCAGATTTGGTAAACATATTAAATATGAAACACGATAAATGCTCAATATGTCCAGGCCTTACCAACTTTTAAATATGAGAGAGCAGGTTTCCAAGGTGTCTTTTGTGGGGCTTGAGGGGAGGTGCTAATTTTCATAGAAAACCACAAGACAGAGGCAAGAGTGGAGTCCTGGAAACTTTACCATCAACTTCTGAACGATGGATTAAACTTGTCTCCAAAGGGTGATTATTCTATTTTGTTTATGGTAGCACTGAGGACCTAATTTAGGGCCTTGTGCACACTAAGCAGATGCTCTACCCGTGAACTAGGTCCCCAGCCTACAGGGGGATTTAAATGCTGAAAGGAAAATCACTGACATCACCAGTGCGTGTTCATTTCTACACGTGAGGATTCTAGGGACTAAGTCCTCCATACCACCGCAATGCTAAATTCCTGGGAAAATGTTTCAACATAAATCGACTTATCTCATAATGACGTTTATCAAAAGCTTCAAAATCTGTAAGATTTGCTTTTCAATTAAAAAAAAATTAGCAAGGGCCTACCTACTTCTATATATTGACTAATACTCCCTTGAGAGACAGAGATGACAACCACCCCCAACCAAAAACATTAATGTTTTAAATTATGTTTAAATTTCCTTAAGTTAATTAAGGAGACTCATAAGCTTGGAATAAGACTAAAGAGAGTTGTATCTGTTCTGATTAAGGTCTGCCACCTTAATCAGTGTTTATTGTGAACTTTAAATACCTCCGTTTCTAGTTCTTTTGATTTTGGAAGCTGGGTGAGAGATCTGGGATGTAAATATAATTTTTATTACTGTTATTGTGTATGTGTGTGTACATGTGTGCATGTGTACATACACAACAGAGTGTGTGTGGAGGTGGGGCTTGTGTGGTAAGCATCTCTTTCGCCGGAGCCACTCAACAGCCCAAGCAATCCCTTTTTCAACTTAAAATGAAGTCTTTATTCACAGACATTTTATCTTTGCATCTTCATCTTCCAGAAATGAAGCCTCAGAAAGCACAAAAGTATAAGGCCTGGAAATTCTTAGCTGTAGGGAACTGACCTCATGTATTGTAGGAGGATTAACAACTTCCCTCTGCTTACTAGATATGAGTAAATAGTGCCTGCCAGCCCATGTCTCCAGATGTTGCCAAGTGCCAACTCGGGGTAAAACCACCTGAGCTGAAAGGAGACAGCTTGTACTAATAACATTCAAGGGTACTCGCAAGCAGTAAGCAAAACGCAGCTCAGCAGTTATAATGTGGTTTAAATATAGCACTGCACGGTAAATACATATGTGTAGAAAGAATCTGAATGTCTATGTCAAGTATTATTCAGGAATACATCTGGACATGAGGAGACCATGAGGACCAGGTGTCCCTTTATTCTTTATCCATCCATATTCTCTTTTAACTGTTTTCAAAGCCACACTTTCTAGAAATGAACATGACATACAAACTTGTGGTAAGACAGTGTTCTCAGAGCAGTAGCTTACAACTGGGGAAAAGTCTTTGAAAATGACGTTGGTCAGGACAAAGAAAGACCCCACTTGGCAGTTTCCAGCAAAGCCCACAAGAGTCCACAGCTGCCAGAGGCTGCTCCTGGCTCCCTGGCCTCTAAGAGGTTAAAACCATTATCAGACCGTGACACTGGGGATGTGTGGGTGGAGGGGGGCAGGTTTGACTGCTATCCTCTAACTGTAGCTTCTCCTGAGGATTTTCTTTTCTTCTCCATCCCCTCCGTTTCCTCTGAGGGAGAGACTACAGCAATCCTAGGACTCGCTGAAACATTCAGTTCTATTTCCATCTACTGGTAGGAAAAAAGAAAACAGTGCACTGCACTTTAGATGAAGCAGCAGATGAGGCAGCAGGACCCTCAGATACACAGTGCCCATTGGTGTCTCTTTTATGGGGCTCTCCTGAGCAGGAATGGTAGCAGTTTAGCATGTAGGTAGAGAACTATAGACTCTAGGGTGTGAAAGACGTGGACTCTGCTCTCAGACTTTACCACTGACCACTGACGTCAAGTATCCCATTCACACTCCCTGAACAGCTGTTTCCTCCCCCATAGAGCCAGATCCTAATGTCTCTGTCTCATAGTGCAGCTGAAAAAAAATCCAAATAAATGAGAGTTCAGCTAGACTCAGGAAGTGGACACCAACTCTTCTTGCTACACAGTAAGTGCACTGGCTTCCACCTAGTTACAATATGAGGCAAAAAGCGATGCTTCGGAGGAAGGCAACTTTGACAGCAGGATACAGGCTCAGTGTGGCCCTTCACCCTAGGTCATGATGCAGGCCCCTCCACATGCCCTGTACCTCCCATTTCACTCAGGAAGAGGAAATCACCTGCTGTCCCAACAGAAATGCCAGCATGTTTGTCCCATGACATGTCATATTTCCAGTCAGAGGCCCCAAGAACTCTCTTTACTCAAAGGAAGGTAGGCTCTGCTGGAAACAGCTGGATACCATGCTGTTATCACTGCAAGAGCCAGACAGAGACGGAATTATAGTCAGAACAGACTGTCACCTTTCCACATGAATGGCTCCCCAAACCCAGTTATAGATTTGCCACCTAATTTTACACCAATTATATTTTCTCAAGTAAAGCAGCATGGACAGCAATTCCTAGGAAGAGAAGAAAAACTCTAGCAGCCCAGAGCTGTAAAGATAATTTGCTGTTCCTATGTCATTACTGTCCGCCATTGGGAAAGGATGCGGCTGTCGCCTACAATGTGATGGACAATGATAGAACAGGCTCAGGCTGCCCTGAAGGACCTGTGAGTCAAGCTGCAGAAGCGGACAGGTTCCCAACTCATCAGCATCCACCAAAGTTGCAAAACCACACAATGCAGCATCCAGAGGGAAAGTCAGACCTCAGAGGGCTGAGGATGGGGTTTGGAAACAGTCCTGCGGGGAAGATTTCTGCTCTCGTTTTCTTATTAATATTTTCTAAAAATTTTTAAAAAGAGAGTGTGTGTGTGTGTGTGTGTGTGAATTGGGGGCTCAGGTGAGCATGTGCCAGAGTGTGTATGCAGAGGTTAGAGGACAACTTGTAGGAATCAGTTGCTTCCTACTACCATCTGGGTCAAACTCAACTTGCTAGTACCCACTGAGCCATCTTGTCAGGCTTGTTCCAGTTCTTAAAGGATGAAGATCTAGGCTAAGAGAAGAAAGGAGAAAAAGGCAAGAAAGAAAAAAAATGAGATCCACAGGAGACAAGAACAGAGCACGGGAAAGCTAGCAATCATGCCCTAAAGGAAAGCAGTGCGTACAACTGATCCCATGTTGTCAAGGGATAAATTTTCTACTTGGTAAGAAAGGACTAGAAATTGTTAATATAATTGCTTCACTTGTTTTTTTTTTTTAAATCATCCTTTAGGAAAATCAATGCTAAGTTCTGAGAAATAGAGCTGATCAATGCAAAGTTGTGATCTGGAGAATGGAAGCAATTAGCCTGGGGTAAATGGACCGAATGTCATCTTCCACTGATCACTGTAAAGCGACATGCTAAAAGGATGTTATTTATTGTAGCCAAAGAATCATATTAATGCTGTTATAATGCTTATTTCAACTTTTCATTCAAAAATAATGGCACATAAAATGGCTTCACTTAAAGTAAAATCTGACCAGGTTGATTAAAACCAGGACATAGAACCATGGGATCTTGCGTTTGTGTCAGCTCTGGCAGGCAGGTTAGTGTTAGGGATGCTATGTGATGAAGGACTTTTAAGTCACAGCTGAACTCATCAAGACAATGATATAAAGATTTGTTATAGTAGTATCTGCTGTGGGTGAGGTGGACAGATCACAGCATCAAATGTGCCCACTCATATCACCCCTGATTTAAAACTTTCAAGGAAGTGGTTAGGAAGAGTAGGTGAACTAAAACAGTCATCTGGCTTCTCGTTATTGAGTCATGGAAATTTCTGGCATGTTTTGTCCTCTTCATGGTTCCCTATCCACTCTTTCTGTATTTCTGTCTCCCCTAGGCACATCTCTATTCCTGACTTCCTTCTGTCCGTCATCTGAGAGCTAACACAAGACCCACGTTTCTTGGAGTCATTCAGGAGAGTCATTCAGGACGAGTACCAATCCTTACTGAGCTCTGCTCGGCTTCAGACATAGCACATACACACCTACACGGCAGGTATTTGTAAATAAGATGATGCTTTCTCAGAGAAAATGCAATATACATAAATATTGGTTGGCGTCCTCTGCTAGTACATAGAAATAAATGTAATGCTATTGCATTATGAAGCATTCTGTTCATTTAAACTGTAATGAACTGCTTGGGGATAAAAGGAGGTCCTCTCAGAAAATGCTCAGAGTTGTGGGTAGAACTGGACAAGTAGGGAAGAAAGTCGAGCCAGGAAGGGTGGGTGTTCCCCAGAGCAGGAAGTTAAGAGAAGAAATACTCGTGGTACCATCTAACAGAAGAGACTCTGTACCTGGAAGTGTTGGGATGGTTGGATAATGAGGGAAAGTATATTGCCTCTCCTGTAGCATCCCATGGGCTACCCAGGGTCATATTTACCTACCTCTTTTTACTACTGCATTCTAGGAATTCATTATGACAAAAACGATACAAATGAATGTCATTGTTGGTGTGGCATGGGGAAACAAAACTTCACTTATCCATAAGCAAAAAGTAACGAATGGAAATGCAGGGAGATGATATCTGAAGATTTCCTGAGCTTCCTTCACAAACTCAGACATCTGCAGAAATCACACAGATGTGAAAGGGTGATATGGGCAGCATGACATGAAGGAAAACTGTGGCAACTATAGGTCCTATCAAGTCCCAGAACAAAACTGAATAATGACATCAAGATCTAAGGAGCAACAACAAAGGAAGCAATTGGGTGGCCAGGACATAAGACGACATTCTGGGGCCTGGAGTCATGAGCGGAATCAGAAAGAAAGGAAGAAAGAAAGAAAGAAAGAAAGAAAGAAAGAAAGAAAGAAAGAAAGAAAGAAAGAAAGAAAGAAAGGCGTAAGATTGTAGGATGACTGGGCTGTCTAGTCTGGGCAAGCTGTTCAGCCTCCCTGACCTTAACTGGGTTTGTTGTGGAATCAACACGGGAACATGTCCTCCCAGATTTGTGGGCAAACACAAGTGCCATTGGTGGGGTGTCAAGTGCTTAGTAGGGTGCCTGGCATGTGTCATGTACAATGTCGCCATCATGAGGAAAGAATCGCTGTTAGCCAGTGTGATCAAAAGTGGCAGAGATAGGCAGGAGTTAGTAAAAACTGAGAGGAAAAGGTAACTGAAGGTAGAGAGGAAACAGAAAATGGGGAGGCGGGGCTTAGCAGCACTGAAGCAATACAGAGTCCTGACTTTCGACTTATGAAGACCCAAAAGGAAGCCTCCCCAGTCAAAATGAGCAGCAGGAGTAGTTGGGGAAAATGCTTCTGGTTGCAGAAAGGCTTAGAAGTTTTGTTCTAAAACAGTGTTTATCTGCGCCCTGGTGTGAGCTGCTGAGAACACTTAGGAGACATTACTAACCACCTAGTACCTGGGCAACTGGAGCCAAGTCTGAAAGGAGATAAAAGAGAAAAATTCCAGCTTCGATGTACTTCTCTATTGGGATGAGGTCTCATGAGGTTGCCCAGCATGGTCTCCAATTCTGTGATCCTCCTATCCTAGTCTTCTGGGCTCTGGTTATCAGAGTACATAAGCAGGCCTGGCTTCACTGGTATTCTTCATTCTTTCTTTGTTTCTTAGTTTCTTTCTTTCTTTGGTGTTTTGAGATAGGATTTCTCTGTGTAGCCCTGGCTGTCCTGGAACTCACTCTGTAGAGCAGGCTGGCCTTGAAATAAAAAATCCGCCTGCCTCTGCCTCCCAAGTCCTGAGATTACAGGCATGCCACCACCTGGCTGATGGTTAATATACACCTGGGTGTATATTAACATTAATTATTAGCAAGCATTTGTTGGAGCAAAGACAGAAACTTACCCTCCACTAACAACAAAGTAAGCACTTCACATGTAGTGTCTAAAAATTAGAGCAACTTTTTTCCCCCTTCCTGCTTTCCTTTCTCCCTTTCTCTCAAGGGAAGATCATGTAGCCCAGGCTGGCTTCAAACTGTATATCTATGCAAGGCTGGCTTTGAACCCAGTCTTCTGCTCACCGTTTCTTAAGTGCTAGAATTACAGGTGTGTCCCACCACACCCCGCCCTGGGATTGCATGTGTGTTCACCACACTCAGTGTCCACCACACTCTACACTGAGACTACAGGAGTATTCATACTCAGCACTGGATAAAAGGTGTGGATGACCACACCCCGCCCTAGGATTGCATGTGTGTTCACCACACTCAGTGTCCACCACATTCAACACTGAGATTACAGGTGTGTCCACCACCACACTCAGCACTGGGGTTGCACATGTGTCTACCATACTCAGTACTGGATTACAGGTGTGTTCATACTCAGGAACATACTGGGAGTACAGGTATATTCACACTCACTTCTGGGATTACAGGTGTGCCCATTACATTCAGTGCTGGGATTACAGGTGTGTTCACACTCAGTTCAAAAATAAGAGATTTCTGGTTGATTTTATGTCATGGATTTTCCAGCCAGGCATCCTGGTTGTTTGAAAATTGAGGGGCTTAAGGACGTAGCTCAGTTTACTGAGTACTTGCATAGCCTGCACAAACCCTGTGCATGATCCCTGGTACCACATATAGCTGGCACGCATGTCTGTAATCCCAGAATTTGGTAAGTGACTACAAGAAAATCAGAAGTTCAAAGTTGTCTCCTGCTACATAGTTTGAGGCATCCAGGGATATATAAAACCCTATCTCAAAAGAAATATTCAGTTAGATAAACAAGATAGATTATTATCATACCATGCATATTTCATTTTTAGAGTTCACTAATAGTATTTACTGTTGTCATGGGACCATTTGATGGACTGGGGCTGAAGCCTGCACAGTTCCTCCATCCTAGGGAACTGGCTTGTTCTGGTAAACAAGCTTTATACAGTTCTTACCTTAAACAAGAAGTCTTTCATGATGAAGAACAAATTCCTCCTTCCTAGACAGTTTAGGATTGCCCATGGAATGCTGGATTAAGCAGAAGTTTTTTTCCAGTATATTTGGGTAACATTTAACATCTCTTATGGAACTGAGCCCCAGATATAGCTTCTGCTCTGGTTTTGCTTAAGTCATATTTTACACCTTGGAAGACATATTCCTTAGTCATGGTCTTCTGAGTAAATGGGTCTTCCCGGGGCATTCAACATCCAAATGATAGCATCTCAGTTGGGTTTTGTAGAAAGTTTGACAGTTGTTGGGTGAATGAGGGCAGATTGGGCATTCCACAGAAACAAGGTTGCATGAGCAAAGAGACAGAACAAAGTTGTAACTCAGAGCCAGCCCAGGACTGTGCAAGCCCCTGAAGTCTGCACAAAAGCTACAGCAGAGGGTCAAGGTGAGAGAAGCCCTGGTTAGAAATCATACTACCATACTGTATAACTTCCGTTTGTATGACCTCCTTCATCCATAATGCAAATCTCCCTTCTGCTGTTCCATGAACTGGAGACTGACAAGTTGGCCTTCGCAAAGCTCCTTTGCCCTCGTAGGTGGTGCCACTGGCAGGAACTCAGAGGGAGGAAGCTGTGGAGGAGAATGTTTCCTCTCCTCTTTCCCACTACCACCTGTAAGCTGCATGCCCCTCTGCACTAACTGCAGGTCAGCCAGCTCCTCTTCAGCCTTGGGATACTGTCCTGACCCTCATTTGTGTCCTACATACTGCCACACGTCCGTAAACACTCCTTCCATTTAATACTTTTCAAATCATCCGCTTTGCTGTTCCATACATGCTATACCTTGGACATTTACTTATAAAAGTTATGGGAACATTTTGGACTGTGCTTTCTGACTCATCGTTGGAGGACAGTTGAGGGGAAGAATAATCAAAGGCAGATCTTTATAAATAACACTTCCCAAACGGCAAGGGGTCTTGTTCGATGTATATACTCCAAAGCCTGACTGCCAAAGATGATTCAGTAGGCCTGGGATAAGACCATCTTTTAAATCAGGACTGTGGAATCTCATAGTTGTCTAGGAATGCTGAACGGAATGTCTGCCAGGATCCCAAACAATATGTGAGTACCTGAAGGATGTAGGAGGAGAAACATGCAGAGAGGGGAGTTTGTTTTAAGAAGACCAAAGAACAACTTTTCTTCACAGGTAGACCAAGCATAAGTGTAAAAAGATAGTTAAAGAAATTCTGCCCATGTAAACTTCTGTTTCCTAGTGGAAGTAGGAGACAGAGACACATACTAAAACTGAAGGGGAAAGCTAAAAGACACAGGACTAAAATGACACGGGTTTAATAGTCACTGTTGAGATTAAGGTATAGAATGATGACAATGGGCATTTCAGACTTCTTGGTGGAACTGACATGAGACTTTGGAACTGTGTGGCATCTAAGGACTTCTGTCCTTTGTCTCTAGCAGGGCTCTGCAACCTTTGTATAGAACTGAAAAGGAAATTCATTTTATGAATCCCTTGTGGGAAGGTTGCAGAGCAGGTACAATGAAAAGTAGAGGACCCAGGATGTTGAATGTGTGCACAGGAACATGGGAGTAGCAGCTGGGGAAGGAGAGGGGAGCCTCCAGAGGATAAGATGCTGTCCTTGGTCCTGAACCACAGTTGCACACAAGAGCATGACCATTGGACTGTGAAGTTGGAAGTGAGTTGGGAGTTATCTCCCTGCCCTCCTGTGATATTTCCACCACTCCAGAATGAGGATGTTTAAAGATCATGCTCCCAGACCTACCGTACCAAATATAGTCTGAATACATAGTTGCAAGCTTCATATAATCATTTGTATTTGTAAGGATATAATTCCAACAGTTACAATTATTACTTAGGAAGTTAAAATCAGTAAGTACTCTCTGAGAGTCTTCAACATGCTGAAGATTATGCTAGTTGCAAAGGACAAAGACTTTTTTTAAAGAGAGAAAATCTAATGCTAAGGTAGATCCTTATTTTCTTTCAGACAGACCACCAGAGGGTCCCATACACCATCCCTTCCCTTCTCTCTCCAACTACTATTCACCTTGTCCGTGCTCTTTGTATAATGACTGTCTCCAGGTTCACACTCTGTCTGCACTGGCCTTTCTTCCCTTTTCCATCTTTATTATTATGCAATAGATGAACCTGGATTCTCTCTCAGCTAGCCAGAGTACCAGAAAAACAAAACAAACAAGACACTGAAATGTAGACACATTCTTCAGTAGGTCAAAGAAAGAGGTAAAGCTGAACACATTAGTTTTTATGTCACAATGTTATCTAGAAAGTCAGAACCAGGCAGAGAGGAAGGCTGTTTCAAAGACTTCAACAGCTGAAGAAGCCTCCCCATAGATAGACATCTCTAGAAATGGTCCATAGTTTCCATACCAGCTAGTTACCCTCTCTGTGGTTCAGACTGGCTGGTTTTTTTCCTCAAAGGATCAGAAATTAATTAATTTTAACAACCATTCATTAAGGACTTTCTTTTATTTTGTTAGGCTCTACCAAAGTTCTGATTCACAGAGATAATTAAGTATGGTTTGCTGCCTTTGAAGAATGCACAATGTCAGGGGGAATACAAACACTATAGCAAGCTCTCTTCCTGCCACCTAACCAAAGCACACAGAAAGGCCAGATGTGGTGACTCACAGTTGCAATCTCAGCACTCAGGAGGCTGGGACAAGATGGCTTCCATGAGTTCAAGGCTGACCTAGGCTATAAAAGGAGTTTAAAAACAGCCTGAGCTATGGTGTAAGATCTTGACTCAAGACAACAACAGCAAAGCATACAGTGAGGCATGGGGAGGGGAATTTTGTTTTGATCTGTAAATCTAGAACTGGAAGTGGGAACTCAAGGGACATGCCTCTTATCCAAAAGGAAATGAAAGCAGAAACAGCATGAGGTTCAACATATAATGCAGAAGGCCATAAGAAGGCCAAACATGAGTGTGGATCTAGGATTAAAAAATAAAGTTGTTACCCCAGGTAGCAAGTGTTAGGAGTGACGAGTGGTCCCAGATCTGAGAGGTCACAGGAGCAGAAAAGGGCACAGGAATCAGCAATTCAGTGCAACCCTAGGGTCTGCAGCTAGAGTTGTGGATAATGAGATGTAGAAAATCATATTTCAGTGATCAAAGGAGACAGAGTTTCAGAATTTATGTCAACTAAAAACAGGTTGAGAGAGAAATGGAGTGACAAATGAAATCATGACAAATGACCTTAAGAGACGAGCTAAGGATGAGTGGCTTCCCTGAGGAAGGCAGAATGGGGACTGTAGACATGGCTGCCATGTGCTCTCAGGAAAGGACAAGGGTAAGGACAAAATTTCAGATCATTTTCTAAGGAAGTTACAGGCAAGATCATAAAAACCACCAGCCTCTCACCTCAGGCAAGGCTCAGGGCTCTATCAAGATCAAGCTGCAACTTAAGAGCTCTTCTCTTTGCACTGTGATGTCTTCGAAGCTCCTCCACACTCAAGAAGCAGGAGCTTGCCACAAACCAGTCACACAGTCCTGGGTGGCATTCAGCTCTCCTACCACAGTCACCATTTTTACTTATGAAAACTTTCTTTTCAGATAGAAGCCCAGAGAGGGGGTAAGTTATTTGCCCAAGATCATTCTTCAAGATGACGGTGAAGCCAGGACTAGAGCCACTGTTTCCAAAGTCAAGGGCAGAGAGGATGAATGCATGCATGGTTCCTACTCAGCTCACTTTCTCTACTCTTGCATAGTTCAAGACCCAAAACAAGAAATGGTGCTGAACCCACAGTGGGCTGGGTCCTCCCACACCAAATAACTTGATCAAGATTGTTCCCCATGGGTGTGCCCACAGACCAATATGACCTAGACAATCCCTCATGGAGAATCTTGCCTTCCCATCAGATTCTATGTTGTTGAGTTGACAGTGAAAACTAATTGCCACACTAACTAGCTTCTGATCTCATTAATATCATCATTCTGTGTTAGAGACAAGACAAAGATATTTTTATAGGAACATAAATGTGTGATGTATAGAAACACAGGAGCAAGGTGACATGGTACAAGCAAAGTCAATACTGTAATTTTGATGTAAAGAAAGATCAAAGCTCAATCAAATCAATGTTGAGCCTCTAGCTGGGTCCCTGTTCACTTCTGAATTACCTCACCTGACTCCCTGTGGGGCTGTGGAAATCCTGGGATGTTTGGCCACGCCCCAGGGCCCAGAGATCTAACGTGCACACAAGGCACAGGTAGAGGGCATGGCTAACAGGTCTCTGCCTCAAGATTTAAATTACCTAAAGGCCGGAGCGTAGTCACCTCCCAAGCCCCTCCTCTCCTCAATATAAGGGGGCCTCTCCCGGCATTTTTTGGGAGAGCTCCATCATTCAGACTCATCACCATGTCAATAAATCTCTATGACTTCAACTCCACGTGTCTCTTGAAATTCTGGACTCTTTGTGTAAGTGGAAAACTCGCGTGGGGCGGGGGGCGGGGTGAGAAAGCCTTCTCCGCCAGTCCTTGCGCTCTCTGTGCTCTAGCGGCCCTCGGGACACTCTCCCCTTACAACAATGGTCCATGCACCACTTTCGCAGGGCTCCTGGGAGACTCAGACCGCCTGTTCCCGGGACCCTGCCAGACGCGTGGCTCGAGCTCTTTCCCCACACCCTCGGTTCACCAGCGGTCTGTGCTGTTGAGTCCCACCGGGAAGTGCTGTAGCGCGCACGACAAGCGTGACCCGCCCAGCTCCCTCGCCGCTCGACATGCATGAGTTTTGAACCACAACTCCCCACTTTTAATCCTATACCCCTGGGTTTTATTCAGCCCATATTGTCTACCTCAGGACCTTGATACATGATACTCTGCCTGGAACACACCATCTTCTTTCAATCTCCCTTGATTCAACAGCTGCTACTGATTTCCTAATACTAAAGAAACCTCACTATTAATACTTCTTCACTTGCTTCTTTGTTGTTTTTTATGTGATTTTGGTTTGGTTTGGTTTTTTTTGTTTCTTTTTTGTTTTTGTATTTGAGGTAGTGTCTCTCTATGTACCCCTGACTAGCCTGGAACTTGCTGTATAGAGTAGACTGGCTTTGAAGTCGGCGATCTGTCTGCCTCTGTATCCTGAGTACTGGGATTAAAGGCATGTACCACCTATGTGTCAGGCTCTATTCTGAGTGTTAGTCTAGGATGATATATGAGCTAGCAATGAAACATGGCAAGACTACAGCAAGAATTTATCCTTTGACAGTCACAGGGAAGTGCCCATTCAGTTATCTACTCCCAGGAAACCAAACGTCCACCTTTCCCAAAGCAGGTAGAACATCCACACAGAGAGACATTGGGATCCAATGTTTACAGTTAAGAATAAAAGCGCCATACAGGAAAGGAGCAGAGTTGGAGGAAGTGATGAGTGAAGCAGACATCCATGGAGGGCTGCCAGCAGTGCAAGCATTTGAAGGGAAGGGGCAGAGACAGGAAGAGGGGCAGGAGCAGGGGGTAGGTGTATAGGAAAGAGGAGTCCAGGTGGAAAGAGACTGAATTTGTTTGGGGTCTGGTCTGAAGGTGGTAGGAGGAAGGGTCTGCTCATAGAGACCAAGGGAAAAAAAGAACAATGCAGAGCGGGAAGGAGGAGGAAGAGATACTATATGAAAGGAAGCTAGGGCACCGGGGAAGATGGGTATTAGGCGGTCTGGTAACAGCATTGCATGTTTTTATGAGGTTCAGAAGTGCAGCGTCGGGAGTCCTGTGGTGATTCATGTACTTTCCTGGAACCTGATGTGTTGCCAAGATCTGCTGCAGAACACCGTGGTCTGGAGAGTGAATTCAGAAGTGACTGACTGTGTTGTTCAGTAGCCAGCTCAAACTCTGGGGGGGGATCTTTCAGAGGTGGAAGGATGGACACCAGCCCCAAGAAGCCCAAGACACTCAGATTTTCCAACTTTCTACTTAAGGGCTAAGAAAGATGCCACTTCAATCTAAAGAACAGTCAAGAGACCAATAGCTAACACACACTGAGTGTTTCACATCTGCCAGGCATACTGGAAATTAGGATGTACTCTGAAAATTCTCATTTAATTCTCCCATGAGTCTGACCAAGTAGTTGCAAGATGTGTAACTACTTAACAGAAATAAAGACTCACAAAGTCAGCTTACAAACAAGACATTTGGGGGAGGGACCCAAACTCAAACCATCTAAATCCAACGCCTACATCCTGAACCCACAGCTCAAAATGATGAAAGCTAACCTACAAGCGCTCAGTGTTTACCCTGTGAATTAAGTAGTATCACAAATTCTATGTATTTGCTTTATTCCTTACAACTCTGAGAGCTATTTCTCCAAGGTCCAGAAATCTGCACAGAGCCTGGATTCCAGTCTGGATGCCTGGCCTCGAGAGTCTGCTCTTAGCACAGTGGTTGTGGTGCACACATTTAATCCCAGCACTGGGAAGCAGAGGCAGTTGGATGTCTGTGAGTTTGAGGCTAGCCTGGTCTACAGATTGAGTTCTAGGATGGCCAGGACCCCACAGAAAAACATGTCTCAAAGGGAAAAAAAAAAGTTTGCTCTTAATTCTTCCGCTAATCCTTTCACATGACTGTCCCTCCACAGAATTAAGCTTTATACTTTAGATTTTAATGTGCTACAAATTAGATACCACTGGGGGCTAAAGCTATAGCTCACTGGGTGGGGCCCTTGGCTCATTTGCTCTGGGGTGATCTGGGCCATTTCTCTTAAATAATTATCTTCCCTGATGTCCTGACTTCCCTTCATCTCCCTGTTACCTCTTCTACAGTATTCTCCTCCCCTTTGTGGTCTCCACGTCGAGGCCATTTCTCCTACTCAGCTTAGTCTCCAATTCAATGCCATTGCCAGCAAGAAAAAAAAAAAACCAGCAAATAAACAAACAAGATAGAATACAGAACCAGGCAAAGCTTTTGCCTCTTTACTCACTTGAACAAAACAAATGTTATACTCTCGGGACTATTATCGTCCTTAAATTTTATGTATTAATTTACATGCATGGGTGTTTTGTGCATGCATGTCTGTGTATCACAGGCGTACTTATTGCCCTCGGATCCCATGTGACTGGGGTTACAGATGGTTGTAGGTTGTCGTGTTAATTCTGGGAATTGAGCCCAGGTCCTCGGGAGGAAGTAGTGCTCTTAACTATGGAGGCATCTCTCCAACCTCAGGACTATCTTCTTGATAGTAATTATAAAAGCCCACTTCTCTTTGGCTAATGACTTTCTCTCAACAGAAGAAAATACAACTATGTTATCTCCAGGAGAGGAGCCTCCATCTGTTACAGTCTTCCTACACAACTGGTGTCTCCAGCTTGTCTCAGGGAGAAACAAGACTGGGTAAGGTTGCTCACCCCAAAATAAAACCACAAAATGGGTTTTGCTTATCCCATGCCACCCAAACATCTAGCACCCTCACCCATGGCTTCTTCTCCACAAAAACTTCAAAGGCAAATTCTCCACCCTTCCCTCAGCCACACAGCAAAGAAACACAGAAGTTTCACAAAAGATGAAAAGGGGCAGGAAAAAAAAATCCAGTCTGAATCCAGTAATTGTGCCCAGGTTCATGCTAGCATTAACGCATCCCAGCTGCAAAAAATATTTCCTACTTTGCAATCAGAGAGTCCAAGAGTTCAATATAAATTCACTAATCCTTGTAATTTTCTTGTAAGGCAAGCCACAGAGTACTCATTTCTTCAAGGCACAAGGAAATGAGATCTTGCCAAGTTCACAAAACTAAGAAACAGACATTTAAAGCGAGGGAATCTTATTCTTGACGCTCTCCTGTATTCTTTGTGCTTATTACTTTCCAAATGACCACAACTTTGAATACCTCTATCTGTTGAGGACTTTACCTAGCTGTGTTTCCAAAAATGATGATATTGATGACGATGTAATCCGTCTTCACTGAGGACGTACTGGGTGACAAGTGTTAAGCTCACATACCTATCACCACTCAGGACTTATACCCACATTAGGAAAGAAGTAGCATGGCCCCCTCCACTGCACAGGGCTGAAGGCTAGACAAGCGATGTCACCTGACCCAGGCTGACATACACTGAGCCTCCATTTCAGAGCCATGCTGCCTCTTTACACGTACCAAAGCCCTGACCGACATACTTCCTGCAATCATTAAAACTGAAAATAAGAGAAGTGAGAGACCGTGAGGATATTGACTGCTAGTTACCTTTTCAAAAAGGCAGACAAAATGCACAAATAGCCCTTGCAATACAATTTGGCGTAGTTTAAACAAACCCAGATACTTTCATCAAAATCCATAAAGACGGCACATAGAAGTCACCAAGGAGCAAAAAGTGAACACTCAAGTGCTTGATTTAAAACAGGGACCACTCATTACACACACAACACACACACACACACACACACACAGAGAGAGAGAGAGAGAGAGAGAGAGAGAGGAAATAAAATGGAGCTAGAAAAGCAATATAAAGTCGAACATTCTGGCAGTATAATAAATTCACCCTTGAGCCAGGTGAAAGTGTTGTTGAATGACGCTCATTGCTGTTAAAAAGAGATTTGTCCATTCAGAACAACAGCACCAGCGTCTATAAGATTAGCACACAATGGAAATAGTTTCAATACTTGAAACAACATGTCATTGTCTCAGTCCCACATCCCAAGGTGCTCGCCCAGCCAGCTCTATCAGGCTTCCCACTGTCCTGTTAGACTGCAGCATGTCATTTTTACCTCTGCACATCTCTTTTGCACCCCAAAATGATACCATCTACCTCTTCTGAGATCTCCACCCTGGAATACTGAAGGTCCTTCATTTTCTCTCCAAAACCAGACCTCATGAGTCACATGACACCCTTCCTGTACATATCTATAGACACCACAGGGGTATTGGTGATCTGTTTCTACCTCTGGCTGTCTGGACCTCAGTCCCAGTCTCTGAAGCAATTCCCCCTGGTGCACTACTGCACAAACATGCAAACCATTCCTTTCGTGTGGTTTCTACACTCATGAACTAGTGGAACTGCCTATGAGCCCCATGCACTCCTAGCTCACTACTCTTCCCTTTTCTTGTGTCTAATTTTCTCTCTCTTCACCATGTCTGCCTGTCCATTCAAACTTCTTTTACCTCTTTCCCTTGCACATAGTCACTAACCTTGGAGACTTATGCTATGATTCAGATCTGAACTGACCTCCACAGGTTCTTGTTTTAAACACTGGATCTCCAGCTAAATGGCACTACCAGGGGAGGATTCATAAATTTCAAGAGGTAAGACCTTGCTGGAGGAGAAGTGTCACAAGCAGTGGGTTCTAGAGAACACAACACTGCTGTCTAGCTCTTCTATCTGGCTCTGAGCTTTCTGGTCTGTTATGATGCGAACAGCATTGGCCACAGGCTAAAGCCACCATGACCTGTGCTGTTTTATTGTGCCTCCCTCACTACTGAACCCCCAAAATACACCTCTCATCCCTTAAGTTGTTTTTCTCAGATAAATAAGGTCACAGAAGGACAAAAGAAACAGACATAGCTGAATATAAGACTGTATACCTGGATATGTCACTGAGGGCCTAACACAAGCTACACTTACATATTTTCACATTGTGTGCTATTCAAACATTCATGAGTTAAGAGACTAAGGACTCCATTCTTTCTCAGAAGCGGAGCAGATGGCTTTAAGTGTGTGTGTGTGTGTGTGTGTGTGTGTGTGTGTGTGTGTGTCTTGCTTTTATTGGTTGCTATTGCTATTTCTAGTCTGCAAGGTTGGGTTTATTAGAAACTTTTCCCTTATCCTTTTACAGAAAATGACAGAATTGTCTACTATTAGAACTGAGGCTCTGCAGTAAGATCAATTCTCCATTCTTATCTTATCAGGAGAGGATTAGCATGAAAGGCAGTTTGAGAGTATGTTCTAGATTTCCAGAACACACACCTTCAGGCTTCAGGCTCTCTGGCCATCCCTTCCGATGACTCACTGAAAATCCTCCTCAATGGAGGAAAGAGATGCTCACTCTATGGACAAAGAAAATCTAGACGACTAATGGAAACTCTCCTTCAGGAAGAACTTGGCACATGTCTACACATCCCACAACGTTCCAGAAACGCATGGAGCGAATATGACACACATCTTTCCCACACTTAATTATCATGGAACATTTAGCTCAAAAAATACCTTCCAGGGCTAGAATTCCACAGAACACGTATAGGAGAGGTTGTTATGGTTACCGACATCTCCATTGGTGAAGTTTTCAATTACAGAAGCAGGAATAGTCCTGAGACCATGCTCCACACCTCTCCAAAAGGTACACTTACAACAGCTAGTGTCTGTGGGGTGCTTGACAATTTTTTTGCAAGTATTTTAACATTGAGTAGCAAGCAATAAGTGGGTTAAATCTTCACTTTAAAATATTTCTCTGTCGCTACTGAAAGTGAGTAACAGTCCATTCTTCCAGAATTTAAAGAAAATTAAGTTAATGGATAGAAGGCAGGAGAAGGAAGTAGATGCATTCTACCAACCATCAGTGAGCCTGGGAGAGGGTGCAAACCCCCAACAGAGATGCTCAATCTTTGCTGATGCCTCCACTTTAGCCTGCTGAAACCAGAGCAGAAAATACATCCATACCATGTAAGATCAATATACTATAGAGGGACACAGTTAATTCACCCCGTTTCAAGGTCATTACACTTGTGGTAATTTGTTACACAGTATTAGATAACTAACAGGTTTTGTTCGGGTCTCATTTGAAAGGGCGTGATAGGAACCATGAGCAACACTTAGTAGAAGGCTGGTTGCTAACTGTTACCATGTGAATGTGAATCCCCACAGGCTTCTATGTTCAGACACTTGTTCCCCAACTGGTGATAATTTCGAAACCCTTAGGAGATAGAGCCCAGCTCAAGGAAGTGGGTCACTGGGGCAGGAGCAGGAGTGAGTGCTGATGATTATAGCCCAGCTGCGAGTCTTGCCCCGGTTTCTCTGTTTCCTAGTCATTACTATGCTACATGCAGCTGTCTCAAGCTCCCACCCTGCTGAAGAACCTCAGCCGCCATGCCTTTCTTCCCATGATGAACTATGTTCTCTCGAACTGTGAGCAAAAATAAATATATTCTCCCAAAAGTTACTCCTTTCAGATATTGTATCATAGAGGTGAGAAAAAAATAAGCAATGCACAAGTCCTTCTTAGAGGTAATCATGGATCTTAAAATATATCTATGCCCTTGGATCAATCACTCTACCTTTAGTAATTTAGAAGAAATAACTACAGGTGTATAGAGATGCTGAGTTTGGGAGGAATGCTTGTCCAACTTGTAAGGCTTCCTTCGCTATATCCCAAGATTCTGAGGCTCACAGGTTGCTTAGGTGAGCCAAACATTTGTACTGAAGGTAGGAATCTACAGTTTCTTCAACCTGGATTCAAGAAATTTATAAATCTGAATCTCAAGTTCTGAATATATCATTTGAAATATTTACTAGATGGGTTGGGAGGTGCTCATTGAATAAGGCCTTGGCACCCCAATTATGAGGAGTGTAAATTCCCAGAACCCCGGTAAAGTTGGACACATGTCTAATCATAGTGTTCACAGCAGGACTGGAGTATCTCCAGCTGCACAAACAACAAAGAGACCCTAACTCTCACAGGGTGGAAGGTGAGTGCTGACACCCAAGGTTGTCCTTTGGCACAAACACTATAGTGCAGGTACACCCACCTTCTCATCCCACAACATATATATGCACCACACATACCACATGCATAATAAAAATAAAATATACCATCATAGAACAACTACTTAATAAAATGAACTTTCTCTGCTTACCAAGAATCCTTGCCATTGCATCCTCATTCAGACACTAGAAGGGTGGCTGCTGGCTCTATGGCTAGCACCAAAGCAGCTCCTTTTCCTGGCTGAAACACCACTCCTACCCCCATCCTCAGTCTGCAACTCTGAACACAGTTCTAAGACAGAGCCTTCCCCATGGAGAGGCTAGGACACAACTTTCCACCTCTTCATTTCCAGTGCTGTCCAGTCTTTCTTGAGGACCTGCAGCATGTCGGGAATCCAAAAGCTAATGTTAAGAACTGGTTATTCTAGCCAGAAGCATATGGTGTAAGGAAGGTGACCTACATAAACAAGTACCATGTGTCAGGGTAATGATACCTCATATGCTAAAGATCACTCACTCAGAGTGCACACACTCTTCTGCTCCAGCACAGCCCTCATTACTCGAAGTCCTGGAGGGAAGCATAATGATAATAGCAGTGGCTAAATTTCTACCTGCCATGTGTCTAGTTCTTGCAGCTATCTGGTTCTCACGACTCTCTGAATGAGTCGTGATTTTCATCATTCTCTGTTTTCAGTCGAGAAAACTATAATGAAATCAAGAAAATCGCTGCCGATGGGAGTGCTGCTATAGTTGACAGGACAGCCAGGAGGAGAGTGCCTGACTCCTAAGTGCTTGCTAGACAGCCTGTGTGACGCATCCCATCACCATGTGCAAGAATTGAAGGTTCTTTCAGAATGGTTCCCTCTAGAGATGTCCCCTGAGACGGTACACTTCAAGTTCAGTGGAAGATTTACAAACCTACCCAGAACAATTCATGGGCAATGGTAAGTGGCTCCTTCTAGTCCAGCCTGTTTCAATTTGCAAGTACCAAGTAAACCTTTAGTCATGGAGTCGGAGAATAATAAAATAAAAATGAAAATGAATCCTTGGGGAAATACTATGAGTCACACATCACCGCTAGATATTCTCAGTCTTCAAAACTTGCTGCTTTTTATGTTTCAGAGCACCTAGTTGTTAACTAGAATTGAGATTCATTCACTCCCTCTCCTCCCAAAGCAACAATTAACTCTGCAGCCCAAGAAGAAAAGATGCTTTGGATGTTCTTACCTTTTTTATTGTTGTTGTTGTTATTATTAAAAAGAGAAAGGAAGAAAGGAAAGAGGGAAAATTGTCTGCCTTTTTGCTTAAGGAAATAAAATACCAGTGTGTTTAAATTGCAATGTACTGCCTGGATGTGATTTTACCAGCATTTTAACTTTCTTCAAAAACATCTGTAAAAGAAATTACTAATAAAAAAAAATACTCCACAGCCAATTTTACAGTCAAGCAACACAAACTAACGGATTTATAGACTGCACCTCATCTGCCTCCCCAGCCTTAGTGAAGACTCTCTAAGAAGGAAGAGGTAAGAAAAGAAAAACCACAATGAGCTCTTTTTACATATTTATTATGTCTCCAAAGGTTATGATTTAGGGACTAGCAACCATCATCCATTGGTTGTTATCAATAATTTGTGTTGACAGTGATTGAGCAAGACTGAGATACACAAACATACAGACACTATCACAGCAACCAACAAGCAGAAGAGCTTGCACAGGGAACCTCTGTGGAAAGCATTTTTCTGGACAGGCAGGTCACCTTGTTAAGTAAGAATATATATGGCTCCTGATGAAACCTTAAAGCAAAAGAATTCAAGGGGTACAGACTAAACCAACAAACTTAGGGAAGACAGGAGTACAGAGCAAATAGAACAGGAAGAAACTATTCATTTTTAAATTGTATACACTGATTTTGGCACAAGAAATGTTATTTTGAGGTTTCTCATTTGTTTGTTTTTATAATTGAAGCATATAGAGGAGGTATAATTTAAAAGATTGTACCTGAAGATGTGTAAGGGGCGAGGAGGTTGATCCACAGCCTGTCTGCAGGGAGTGTCTTCCCGGTAAGAATACTGATGTTCAGTGTGTCAGGTTTTATGTGTAAGTCTTTGAACCAGTTGGACTTGAGTTTTGGGCAGGATGATAAACATGAATCTATTCACATTTTTCTACATGCAGACACCCAGCTCGACCAGCACCATTTGTTCCAGGTGCTTTCATTTTTCCACTGTGTATTTCTGCCGTCTTTGTCAAAATTCAGGTGTCAGTGGTATGCAGATTTACATATGGGTCTTTGATTTGATTCCATTGATCAACCTGTCTGTGTTTATACCAGTACCATACAGTTTTATTACTGTAAGACTGTAGTATAGCTTGAGATCAGGAATGGTGATGCCTCTGGAAGCTCTTTTATTGTACAGGATTGTTTTAGCTATCCCGGGCTTTTTTTTTTTCCATATGAAGTTGAGTGTTGTTTTATCAAGGTCTGTGAAGAACTGGGCTAGACTTTTGATGGAGATTGTGTTGAATTTGTGGATTGCTCTTGGTAAGATGGTCATTTTTACTGTTACTGCTACTGATCCAAGAGTATGAGAAATCTCGTCTTCTGAGATCTTCTGCAATTTTTTTCTTCAAAGACTTGAAGTTATTGTCATACAGCTCTTTCACTTGCTTGGTTGGAGTTACACCAAGATATTTTATATTATTTGTGCTTATTGTGAAGGATGTTGTTTCTCTGATTTCTTTCTCAGCCTGTTTATCATTAGTATATAGGAGGGCTACTATTTTTTTTTTAGTTAACCTTGAATGCATTGGCACAGGAGACAATTTCCTGAACAGAACACCAATAGCACAGGCACTAAGAGCAATAATTAATAAATGAGTTCTCATAAAACTGAACAGCTTCTGTAGGGCAAAGGACACTGTCAATAAGACAAAACAACAGCCTATAGAATGGGCAAAGATTTTCACTAACTCCACATCGGACAGAGATCTAATATCTAAAATAGATAAAGAACTCAATAAACTACACATAAACAAACCAAATAATCCAATTTAAAAATTGTGTATCTAAACGGAAAATTCTCAGCAAAAGAATCTCAAATGGCCAAGAAACACTTAGAGAAATGTTCAACAGCCAGGCCATGGTGGCACATACCTTCAATGCCAGCACATGGAAGGCAAAGACAGGAGGATCTTTGTGAATCTGTGGTCAGCCTGGTCTACAGAATGAGATTTAGAACAGCCCATGTTACACACAGAGAAACTCTCTCAAAAATAAAACAAATAAAGAAAGGAAGGGAAGGACAGAAGGAGGGAGGGAGGAAGGAAGGAAGGGAGGGAGGGAGGGAGGGAGGGAGGGAGGGAGGGATGGAGGGAGGGAGGAAGGGAGAGAGAAAGGAAGTTAGTTCAACATCCCTATCCATCAGGAAAAATGCAAGCTAAAATTACCTTGAGATTCCATTTTATACTTGTCAAAATGACTTAGATCAAAAACATTTGCTAACAAGGATGTAGAAATGCAAACTTGTACAGCCACTTTAGAAGTTAGCATGGCAGTTTTTTCAGGAAATGGGAATTGATCTATCTCAAGACCAAGCTATCCAATGTTGGTCTATACCTAAAGGTCATTCCATCCTACCACAAGGACACTTGCTCAACAACAGAAGCTTTATTCATAATAGCCAAAACCTGGAAACAACCTAGATGTCCTTCAACTAAGGAATGGATAAAGAAAATATGATGCATTTACACAATGGAATATTACTCAGTTGTTTAAAAAACAAAACAAACAAAAAAATAGCATCATGAAATTTGCAGCCAAATGGATGGAACTTGAAAAAAAGTCATCCTCATTAAGGTAATTCATATCCAGAAAGATAAACACAGTATGTACTCACTTATAAGCGTGTATTAGCTGCAAATTAAAGGATAATCATGCTACAAACCACAGACCCAGAGAGACTAAGTAACAAGCAGAACTCAAGGCAGGATAGACAGATATTCCTGGGAAGGGGAAATTGAATAGATTTTGTGAGTTTACTTGGGGCAGTGGGTAGGGTTGGGAACAGAAGGGATCAGGAATGAAGGGAGAGACAACTGGTATTAGGGGGCATTTTGGTGATGAGGCAGAAACCTAGAGTAGTAGAAACTTCCCAGAGCATATGAGGTAACCCTAGTGAAGACTCCTAGTAATGAAGGACACGGAGCCTGAACTGGCCATCCTCTGTAACCAGACAAGGCTTCCCGTGGGATTGGGACATCAACTCAGCCACAAATTCTTCGACCTCCAATTTGTCCTACCAGCAAGAAGTGCTACAGTAAAGGTGGCACAGAACTTGTAGGAGTGGCTAGCCAATGATTAGTCCAACTTAAGACCCATACCACAAGAGGGAGCCCATGTCAGACACTGCCTGGATAGTCAGGAACCAGAGGCAGATAGCCCAGAGATCCTAATAAAACTAAACATAAGTGGGTTTGGAGAGAGAGAGAGAGAGAGAGAGAGAGAGAGAGAGAGAGAGAGAGAGAGAGAGAGAGATCCTTGAAATGATAGTATACTATACTCATAGACAATAGACTGGAACCTAACATAATTGTCATCAGAAAAGATTCATCTAGCAAGACCCACAGCCAAACATTAGGTCTTGGGGAATATGGAGGAAGAGGGAAAGAGGGATTGTTGGAGCCAGAGTAGGCAAGGATACCATAAGAACACAGCTCACAAAATCAACTAGCCAAGGCTTTCAACAAATGACTCAACCAAGACAACCCAAATGACTCTCAACAGAAGAATAAATTAAAAAGCTGGATATTCATGAACTGGAATAGGAAGTAGCCATGGGAACACATAAACTGAAGATGCATACAACAATACGGCGGAATCTCACAAATACAATACAGAGGACTGACAAAATAGGGAATCTACCCATGTAAAGTTCAAATGAGTCTACGGTTTTGAAAGCAGGACCAGTTACGTTGAGTCAAGGAGATAAAAGGAGAAGGAAAAGCTAGAAAGAGAACAAGGAAAAGTCTAGGGCAGAGGTTCTCAACCTGTAGGCTGTGACCTCCACGAGGTCAAATGACCCTTTCACATGGGTCACCTAAGACCATAGGAAAACAGAGAAATTTACATGACAATTGATAATGGTAGCAATACAGTTATATAGTAGCAACAAAAATAATTTTATGGTTGAGGGTCACCACAACATGAGAAATGCGTAGTAAAATGTCACAGCATTAAAAAGGTTGAGAATCACTGCTTTAGGATATGAATGTTCTATTTGCTGGGTTTGGTGCTGATTAAGTTACTGTGTTTAATTTGTAAAATACTTTGACCATTATACTTTTTACAGTTATATTCTTCTGTAGGTACATCGGGCTTCGATAATAATTTAAAGAGAGGGTGTGTGTGTGTGTGTGTGTGTGTGTGTGTGTGTGTGTGTGGTCAAGAATAATAATGATGCCTCTGAAAGGAAGCTGCTAGGATTTCCTCTCAACACCGTCACGGTGATGGGAGAAGCCCATCACACTAGGGCTGAGAGCTTGGAGAAGAGCCATTCATGTACAGAACCAGGAGTAATTCAGGGAGTGGCATGGCTGATGAGAGCTGGAAAATGGATATTAATATAGAATATTAATGAACCTCTGCTTTACATCACATACAGTATCAAACATCCTAACTGGTTAGAGGATTGCATATGAAAAGCAATGTGTTAAGCTTCTTACTAAAAATGTGTTTATCTTAGCATTTTAACTATTGCAGTATTTAATGTGTAAGTTACATTGCTATGCATCAAAGAAAACATTAAAGAAAGTTCTCACTGGTAACAATGCTCTGAGCTTTAGAACTTGCTCTCACACATATCTGCAGCCTGTCTGTGTGCTTGACTAGCAACCAGACTATCGAAGCATATGGACAAGTACATAGCTCAAAAAAAAAGTCAATGGAATTCCTGAAAATTGGCTACTGCACATGTGACTTTGAACCAACAGTAACTAAACTGAAAAAGAAAGATCTGCAAAATTCATGATGTCCTTGTTTTAAATAGCTGAACAGTATTCCATTGTGTAAATGAACGATATTTTCTGTATCCATTCTTTGGTTGAGGGACATCTGGGTTTTTTCCAGCTTCTGGCTATTACAAATAAGGCAGCTATGAACATAGTGGAGGGATGGGGCACATGTCCTTGTGGTATAGTGGAACATCTTTTGGGTATATGCCCAGGAGCAGTATAGCTGGGTCTTCAGGTAGAATTATTTCCAATTTTCTGAGAGACCACCAGATTGATTTCCAGAGTGGTTCTACCAGCTTGCCATCCCACCAACCATGGAGGAGTGTTTCTCTTTCTCCACATCCTCACCAGCATGTGCTGTCACTTGAGTTTTTGATCTTAGCTATTCTGATGGACGTAAGATAGAATCTCAGGTCATTTTGATTTGCATTTCTCTGATGACTAAGGATGTTGAACACTTCTTTAAGGGCTTCTTGACCATTCGAGATTCCTCAGTTGAGAATTCTCTGTTTAGCTCTGTATTCCATTTTTAAATTGTGTTTCTAGGTTTTTTGGAATCTAACTTCTTGAGTTCTTTATATAGTTTGGATATTAGCCTTCTATTGAATGTAGGGTTAGTGAGGATCTTTTCCCAATCTGTAGGCTATATTTTGTCCTATTGGCAGTGTCCTTTGCCTTACAGAAACTTTTCAGTTTCATGAGGTCCTATTTGTAAATTGTTGATCTTAGAGCCTGAGCCATTGGTGTTCTGTTCAGGAACTTTTCCCCTGTGTCCATGTGTTCAAGGCTCTTCCCCACCTTCTCTTCTAATAGATTCAGTCTATCTGGTTTCATGTGGGGGTCCTTGACCCACTTGGACTTGAACTTTGTACAAGGTGATAGATATGGATCAATTTGCATTCTCCTACAAGCAGACCAGTTAGACCAGGACCATTTGTTGAAGATACTTGCATACATGGGCTGGTCGTGGCCCTTGACACATATGTAGCAAAAGACTATCTTGTTTGGCCTCAGTGGAAGAGGATGTGTCTGATCTTGTAGAGACTTGATGCCCCAGGGAAGGGGGCTGCACTGGGAGATTAATTGGGGGTAAGTGAGTGGGTGAGGGTGTTGTGGGAGTGGAGAAAGAGGAGGGGGTAGGATGAAGAACTCTTAGAGGGGGGACCGGGGAGGGGGCAGAAATGTCAATATATGAAACAATAGAAAAAAAGCAAAGATCTACTGCTATCTTCTTGATTATAGACACAGAAATGAACATGTTTAGTGTTAGGACTTCTGAGCGATGGACTAAGAATGGTGCTTTCATCTATGTCTAGTATGGAAAGGAATGAAAATAAGTTTTCAGTTTAGTTACTGTTGGTTCAAAGTCACACATGTGGTATAGTCAATTTTCAGGATTTCCATTGACTTCCTATACTTGTGTCTTCAGATTCTGAAGTGGAGGAGAGGGACTAGACAGCTCTCCTTTCTTTCCTCTGTCAGTTTTACAATAAGATGTAACAAAGTCTATGTCCGGAGCTGATGTAGTGGTTAGGTGATACTACGGCTCACGAAAGAGGATTTTATATGTATGCAAATAATAAAAAGATATTCAAATACTGTTATAGATTTTTTATAGTTGACTCAGTGTGAAGATCATCCTGAGCATGCTCATACTCAGGCAAGTGCCAGCGATGGCTTGCTCACACTCAAGCAAGTGCCAGCGATGGCTGGTGTTCAGTGAGTTTACTGAGTGCCTACAGATCAGTTCTCTAAAGGTACTTTTTTCAAGTAGTCTTAATTTAAAAATAGGATGTATATTTAGATGGTATTCTCAGTCTGAGTGGCAATAATCTTGTTAACTAGTAATAAACTGTGTAAATAAGCCCATATATACTGTCATTAAGAGAATATGTGTGTTCCTGTGCAGCATAGTGTTCCTGAGGCAGCATATGCTGTGAGCCCCATAAACACTTGGCTGCAGCATGCATATCACCCCCTAGTCTGATTGTTTTCAAGGGTGTCTCTCTGAGCTCTGCCTGCTGCAGTTCATACTTGCCTCTCTTTGTTAGTTTGTGGCCGTGGTTTCTGGTTTTGTCTTTTGCTCATAACGCAAGTTTTAATGAGTTTAAGTATAGGCATTAGGAATTGTAGCAAACTAAATTTTGCAAAAGACTAATTTTTGCTGCCCTCAGCATTCCTTAGTTGCCTGAAGTTCTTTGTGTAGGGTAATACTGCAGGGTTTTTCCTGCCCATTGTATTTGCAGTGGAGCTCGGTCATCAGATAGAGAAGAGGTAGGTGGAGCGAGGAGGTGGGAGGAGGAAAGAGCAAAAGAGGAGAGAGGAGAAAAGAGAGAAGATGGCCAAGGATGTCCACATGACTCTAGTAGTCTAAAGTAGTTATTCATTCAAGGTTAGGCAATTGAGTTAACAATTCTAACTGTGTGGGCATCTTGTGCATTGAGTATTTGCTAATATATAAATCCATTGGATAATCTTTAAGCACTAAGAGACTTCTTTCTACTGGGTACCGCAAGGATGGTGGTTATTGTCTGGGTTGAGCTCAGCACTATGAGGGTGGCAGAGTTGGCCCAAGGGCCATGCTTAGAGCCATGAAGTCCACAGAACTGACCAGCAGAGGCAGCAGCCACGTCAATGTCTCATGGGTCCCAGGTCAGCACTCCTGGCTAGCTGGTGCCATTAGTACAGGAACTTTGGACAGGAACATGGAGGCCAGGAGCTAGCAGGACCATGCCGTCGCTTTTTCTAATACTTCCCACTATGGGGTAAGACCACACCAATTGGTTATTTATACCAATCAGTCAGTCCTCAAAACATACATACAAATGGCATACAAACTGAGAAGATTGTATTTACATATTTAGAAATACATATGTATATATGTATGTTAATAAAAAAGAGATCATAAATTTGAAAGAGAACAAGGAGGGTTTGGAGGGAGGAAAAAGGAGAGGGAAGTGGTATATTAAAATCTCAAAACATATAATAGAAAAAATATAACTTAAAATTGAAAAATATTAGTAATATGTGCAAACAAAAATAGGCAAGGCTAGGAATGTATATTATTTAAATCATGAAAATCAGCAGGAAACACAGCATGAACAGAAAATGGACCAAACAGAGGCATTTCATACAAAAAAGTACACACATAACCCATGAAAACATGAAGATATGATAATGCTCACAAATCAACCGTAGAAAATTTCTATCTTAAAAAAAGCATTACATGTCAGTCAGAGAGGATGCTGACCTGCTCTTTCCTGTATCACTGGAGAGGATGAGAGTTAATTGGTACAATGTTAAAAAAAAAAAAAAAAAAAAAAAAAAAAAACCAAGTCACAGCTATCTCCCAAATTATACCACTCATATACCCTGTGTTTCAGCAATTCCAATCCTCTGGGAAAGAAAAATTTTGGAACCTACATAACAAGCAATGTATTTTTTAAATGTTCATGGAAAGAGGGCTTATATTTATAAAAATATCTAAGTATTCATTGTCTGGAAAATACACAAGGAAACCAATGTATTCGCACAAACAAATAACTACAGCAATATAGAACAAATACACATCGAACAGAAATGTAAAGTTCTTTTTAAAAAAAAGTCCTGAAGTACAGCATGCACTCTGTTCTTATATAAAGTTAAAAGCAACTAAAATAAAATATCTATAGTTTTGGGGGTAAGTTACATAAATAAGAAGCCCTTTGAAATACATACTTCAGTAGCATTCATTACAAATGTATTGCTCCCTAGAGTACCTGAGGGTAAAACTCCTTGTATTGGACAGTAAAGAAATAAGAGAGGACTTACGTCGTGGTACCTAGAATGGGAGAGGCAGGCAGACGTTTGGGTGGCCAAGAGAGGAGACCCATATGGCTGGAAGAGGGCTTGCCGAGGTCCAGCTTTTCTTAGGCCTGTGAGCTTATATAAATGTGCTTATGTCATTACTGAAAATCACCAACTACATAAACAGTAAAACTGCTCTCTGCCTCACATCAACCAAGCTTGTAAACAACTTTCTGCAAGTGCAGGAGAGTTTTATAATAGGAGCTTGAAAACAAAACAGGAAAATTCCTGTTCTCCTGGCAGTAATTGCAACACTTAAATTTTATGTGAAGTAGTAAAAAGTGGAGGAGGGAAAGAAATGGCTAGTATGAAATGGCAAGTGGCCTCTGAAATCAGAGCAGTCACGTGGACTTGCTCCCACCAAGGGGGTTTTCTTGTCGGGGAACAGTCTGGCTTCTCATGGTGGAGGAGAAACAATTCTGCCTTCACCCAAGAGCTGGTACCCCATCTTCTCCAAGAAGCTTCCTCAGACCATACCAATTCTCCCAAGGTGCTTAGTGGTTAGAGACTGTCTCTCACAATTTATGTTATTCCATCAGGGAACCCCCTAGAGGAAATTGTTTCCTGGGAGGCTATACAACATTGTGGTTCAAACTGAGCTCAAGAACCAGAGAAAAACATTCATGCCATGCCAGATATTACAATTAGATGCTTAAATTAAAGGAAAAAAAACACCTTTGAAACAGATGTTAGCACTTAACATATAAAAGTCTGTTTCTTTTCAACAACCTTAAAAGTGAGTTAAATGATTATCCCCACCTAGAAAAAGAGACACAGAGAAGTCAAGGAATTTGTACTATATTATAAAGCTGCTATAAGGCCAGGTCAGAATTTGAACCTAGGCATATTAGCTCCCAATCTTAGTCTTAAACACTATGCAACTTCAAGGTCTAAATAACATCACTTCAGCTCCACACTAACAAGTGTTTGATATTCTCACACAGAACAGGAAGCTGTCTTGAGATCAAATGGGGTACCAGTCCTGGTTCTTAAAATGATGCCTGTCCAGACCTGGACAAGACTATTTATTTGTCTTGCTTTCAGTCTCGGTTTCCCTCTTTACAAGATGAAGGGTTAAAGTCAATGGTATCAGTGGTCCTCTCAATGCTGTCTCTCGTGAGCCTGGAGTCCTGGCTCCATTCTTTGCAGCCTAGATAATACTAGCTCTTCTAGTCCCTCCTGCTGGGTTGTGTCTCACATTTGGCTCTGCTTCTCATAAGTAAGAGAAAAAGAACAAGGGAAATATCCTCTTAAGAGACTGGGAGGGATCCCTTCGGCTGTTTTACATGCTTTGTAGAACTGTAGTCTTTAGGAAAGAGCAATAGCTGCCAAGTGAAGGATGGAAAGAAACTCGGCTGGGGGAGAAATGAACTCACAAAACCTGGCTATACTCAGATTAAGAGGCCATTTCCAAGTGCTTAATGAACAGACAATGCTATTGCAAGGAGACGAGTCAGCCCCGGAAAGCAGAGAAGGCAGGGAGCCAGGGCTGTAGCCAACAGAGTGCCTGCCCACCTACCATGTACAAAGCCCAGCATCACATCAAACAAGGTAGCCTCTGCCTGTGATCCCTTCACTGGGGAAGTAGAGGCAGCAGGATAAGAAGTCCAAGATCATCCTCAGCTACAAAGCAAATGCTAGCCCAGTCTATGATACATACAACCCTACTACAAGAATACTCAAAACAAACAATCAAATAATACTCTTCCTCCCTCTCCCCCTCCACTGTCCCTCCTCTCCACACCCACTCCCCCTCACCCCCCATCCTCTGAGGAAAAAAATTCAAGAAGGCAGGATACACTGTGAAAGCCAGAATTAACCAGAAAAAAGGCAGACAAACGTGACAAACTATGCACCAATAGAGGTTACGGATGTTCTGGGAAGGAATAGAAAAAATGTGGGAGGGACACACACACACATACACACACACACACTACCACCACCACAACAGTAGCCCACAGTGAGCTTTTCCTTGGCTGGCACAATGTATAGGAATGTACCTCAGGAGTCCCAAAGTCACGATGCTCAGAATCTGCTGACACAAACAGTGCATCTACCAAGTGGCAGATGACGTAAAAATGTAGAACTTTATCCTACTCTGGAGTTGAGAAGATAGTATGTGGAGACCCAAATTTTAATTCTGGGTTTTCCCAATATTGGTGATGTGAATTCAATCAAGTTATTTTTCCTGACCAGGGCCTTATCACCCATTATCACGAGCAGCTCAAAGAAAGAACAGACTTGTGTCATTTACAGGTCAATGTAAGCAACTGCACCTCATCATGTTAAGTGAAACAGGCCAGCCTGACAAAGACGCATTCCACATGTTTTCTCTCTGGATAAATTTCAGGGGAGACATCGTAAGCAACTTAAAAATTAATGAAAATAAATTAATGAAAAATTAAAACAATAAAATTTAGGGAGAGTAAGGGATAGGAAAGTATAAAGGAGACTTAGTGATATAGAAGGGGGATAGAAGAAAGGGCTATGGAGGGATGCACACAGTTAAAGAACACTATTTGTGTTACAGAAAAATAATGAAACACATCACTTTGGATATTAAATATATGCTAATAAAAAGTGAAAATGAATGAGGGGCTGATTAAGTGCATGGAAGGTAGCCTTCAGCTAAAACAAATTCCACAGTTCATCATTACTAAATACTTGTTTATAGTCACCTAGAAAAGCAGGTGCTAAGGCCAATTGAGTATCTTTCTATTTGGGGCTCTCAACAGAATCCACTGTGCTGAGCATGGAAGAGTTGAAACCAGGAGAAACGCAGCTGTAGCCTTCAGCTTTGGCGGCTTTTCTACTTCTGATCCATGTGGTGCTACCCAGCATGACCATGTATGGTGAGGTGTGTCGTGCCCTGTACAGAAGTACGCAGCCAAAGGCGGTCAGGGAAATGGGGCTAAATTCCAATGTGTCCAAGCCAAAGGGGTATTATTGGGTTGAAGCTGCCTTTGGACTGTCCATCAAAGAAATTAATAGGCAAGACTAGGAAGCCATTGCCAAGATTGCATTGAAATTCATGGTGAATGCAGACTGGGAAGCCACAGCCAAGCTTATTTTGAAGTTCATTTTGTATACAGACTTTTTCACTTTGCCTTTGCTCAGAACACTTCCAAAGTTTCTCCTTGCACCTCCAGTCAGTTGGTAAGACACCCAAACACAACCAACTCATCCTTTGACGACACTATAGTGATGATCTGACCAAGCCACCATCACCCCAGATGCTGGCATAGCCTGTTTACAGACCAACCCCAACCTCAGAGGACGAAGATGTTTTGCTTAATGACAACCAAAACAAAAAACAAGGGAACTTGCTAAGGTGACCCTGAAGAACAGGACTCCCCTGAGTCAGCAGAACATACCTTCATAGGTAGACTTTATTCGTTTCATAATTTTCACATTTCCTAAATACAGTAGCTTCCAAATGGGTTTGGCAAAGTCATAAACACATAAAACTGATTAAAATAAACAAACAAAGAAGCAGCCAGTTCACTGAGATTGGTACAGACATCTCTTCATATGGGACAGTTGTATGATGATGCCACTTTTCAGCTTAGGGTATCTAACTTCTTTTTTAAAACAGTATCTCACTCTGTAATCCAGGTTTAGCCCAGCATTAGAAATTTTCTTCCCTCAGCCTTCCAAGAAGTGGAAACACAGGAATGATCCAGGCTACACCTCCTGATGTGTCTAACGCATTAGACTTACAGAGTTTTACTCAAATTCTTTTACCCATTGTGCCATAATTTGAAGCTACTGAAACTACTTGTTCTGGATTTCCTAGGTCATTCTTAATTTCAAATATTCTTTTCCTTTCCTCTGAAATAAGAAGTTTCCCCCATCCCTGCCTTTTTTTAATTTGGAGAATATAGTCTCTGTAATAACGACATTTGCTACACACACACACACACACACAAAACCAGCTACACCTCCATTATGGTGCCCATGTTGGGTTTGTGACCATTAAAAAACAAGCTAAGGGATCCACCCTGAGCCTAAACCTAAATCTCACTAAAGAGAAAAATAATGCATTTTCTATTAAACAATGTAGAACTCAGATGAACTTTTCCCTTGCTCTAGGGGAGAAATTTTCAAAGCTAAGGAGTTCCTACTTGATGGAAGGGTTCACAATCTGGAAAATCTGAAGCCACGGGGCTTTCCAGCTGCCAAACTCCTACATGCTGGCTCTCGAGGCACACTGAGCTCACTATTAAAGTGTCACCATTTATAATTTGGTGCTAAATCTCTCTGAAGCTAAACTACTCAACATGGTCTGCTCACAAAATAATTCCTTATTAAAGTATAGGCGTGAGACCCAAGTAGGCATAGATGATAAGGGTTCTCTAATCTCAAACTAGAATTGAAACTATTCATTCACGTCAGTGCCATGAAAAGAGAACCCCAGAATCGGGCTTGGGAGCAGGGTTGACTCTGGGCTTACAGCATTATGAAAGACAAACATCCTATGGCTGCCTCAGCTCCATGACTCTGCGGTAGTTCTGTGTCCCTGTCTTCCATTGTGCCACACTCTACATGGGCTGAAAGGAGCCAGGACCAAGTTATCCTCACAGGGAGACTTTTCTAGTGTTTGCCAGTTGCCTGAGTACACATGCAGGACCAACCTTTCTCCCGCCTCAGGACCTTGTAAATGAAAGCACTAACAAGCTTGTCTTAATGGCATGACTTTGCAAAGAGAAGTGACCGAGTCATGTTCCTGTGCCCAGGCCAGTTGGTCAGAACTCTAGGAGATGCTGGAAAATTTTCAAATGGCAAAGTTCTAAATTGCATTGCCAGTGTTGGTGGGTATTCCAGCATGACCATGGAGAAACTATAGAATCAGATGTATGTAGCGTTTGCTTGGGACATTGTTCCTGCTTACTTACTTATAAAACGTGGTAAATGTACTTCTAAGTTACAGCAATTCCGGAAAAAAAAAATCAGACCTTGGGTTTGGTTTCTTAACACCCCCCCTTCCCCCGCTGCTGGCTGAGTCATAAAAGAAATCCCAGCCATTTCAATAGCCAACACACCCCTCACATTAAAAACTGGTATTGTTCCCCATTCTCCCATTTCGTCCAAAGGTCACACCCAGCTCACATTTAAAGAAAGATCTCCTGGTCTTGTCTAGGTCAGCATTTGCACATTTAATAAGTGAGCAGAACCCCTGCCAAGTTAGAGGGGTGAGTTGCATCAGAACTTTCTCGAGAGGAACTTGTGAGAAAAGGTTCAGGACTTAAACTTCAGAGGCAGCCAGACCTGGATAGAGTCATTTTTTATTCTGAATATTTAGTATGAATAGTGATTATGTCTGCCTTGTAGACAGCCATTATGACAATGAAAAAGATAGCCTTCCCCTGACCCCCAAGCACAGAGCAAGCACCATCATCCAGCAAACGCTCTTGGTTTGTATTTGTGTTTGTTTGAGACAGGGTCTCACTATGTAGCCCGGGGCTGGCTTCAAACTTGCAACTCTCCTAAGAGTTATGAGATTACAGGCTTGCTCCACCACGTCTGGAATGAGTGTTTGCTTCTCACTGCATATGTGCACTTGGAGACTTAGCCCGTGATGAACATGGGGACTTCTCTAGCTCTCAGGGAGAGATAAGGTGCAGCTCCAGTCAAACCTCAAGATGGAGCTGCAGGGAGAAGTATAGAACATTCTCTCAACCCCAAATTCAGAGTAGGGACTTAAATCACATGTCATACATAGGCTGATGGGCTTCTAGAATTCAGAAGGGCATGTGTAATTAATAATATGTTAAATCAGAAGCGGGATTCCTCTTGGTCCATACATAAACTGCCTAGGAAAAGTGTGTGTGTGTGTGTGTCTGTGTGTGTGTGTGTCTGTGTGTCTGTATCT
>NW_021604674.1:3815364-3853364 GCF_004785775.1 Grammomys surdaster | reverse complement strand
TGTGTCTCTGTGTGTGTCTGTGTGTGTGACTGTCTGACTGTCTGAAGAGCAGAACAAAACTCTAGAAGGAAGATCCTTTTCTCTGTCTCCCCCTCTGGAAAGCCTCCCAGGGTTTTTACAGTCAATTGAGAAAAGGTGCCAGAGACAAAGAGACCCAGATCTGACCTTTCTTTGTCTCTCTGGACAAGTCTGCAGAGGTGAGAACATGCTGTCTGGGTTCACAGGCCTGAAAAAGATCCCTTTGAATTTGAGTGGAAAAATCCCAATTCTGTTATAGGAAGAGCACAAAAATAAGCTGCTTTTGTAGCTTTGTCAAGAGAGGGCTGGCTAACAAGCCTGCAGTAGGCCTGGAAAGGAGAGGGGGTGTGGGGGGGGAGCAGGTATGAACTGTGTTTCTCTAGTTGCAATCCAGGGGGACGTTCAAGAATTATATATAAAGCGATGACTCTGACTGTCAGAGAAATTATAGACCAGGATGCAGGGTGGGAGTCAGGCTGACACAGAAGACCTCTGAGATGACGGGACACAGAGCTCAGACACAAAGAAAGGGTGCATAGGGAATGGCCAGGTGTAGACCAGTCTCTGAGCCTGAAAAGTCCAACTTCTACTGTAAAAGGCCACAGAACAAAAGCTGGTTTTGGCTTTACCACACCCAGGCTCCCCTGTTCCCTCGTGGAAGCTGATGTAGACAGTGAGGAGAGGAACGAGGGTGGCTATGTTCCAAAAAGCCTTTATTAGAACCTTTGCCAGCACGGACACTTGAGTTTTATATATTTTTCACTTGCTGTGAAATAGTCTTCTTCAGATTTTTTTTTTCAACCTTTAAAAAGTATAAGAGGCACTCCCGCTTGTGTTTTAAGATTATCCTTGCCAAGGTTTATGGAACCCTGCGGAGACCATTCTCAAACAAAGAAGATAACCACAGGCTTTCTTCTTCAAAGATGATAACTACAGGCTTTCTTCTTAAACCCTTGTTGTGGCCAGGGTTGGGACAAAAAAAAAAAAAAAAAAAAAAAAACAAGACACTTGATCTGCCCAGCATTCAAAATTTAAGGAGGCAGTCACTGGAGAGTATAAGGTTGCCACATGTGAGACCTGAAAGCATAGAGCCTCCTTAAATTTTGTACCCTGGACACCTTGCTTGGTTCACCACAGTTCTAGGTTATGCGGCACCTGTGCATGACAGGGTATTTTTATCATGAAGCAGCGAGCTCTACCCAAGTTGTCATGATGCCCTTCCGATGGTGTGCCCACTTGCACACTCAAACTATGATTTCCCAACCATTCCTTTGGGAAACACAATTTGTTTAACGAGAAAAGTGATCTGTGAAATAAAAATTTGTGAGGGCAAATGGGGAGAGAAGAATGCAAAGCCGTGCAAACTAGAGTTAAGGGTAGCCTAGGGAAAGGGTAAGATTCCGGAGAATGACTCGCAATTAAAACTGTTGCTTGCAGAGTAACATGAGGAAGATTAGGAAAGAGGAGAAATAAACTCTAAAGGAAATATTTAACAAGTTCCACAGAAATTAAAGTTGTGAACCATCTTTGCCATTTTCTCACATTTCATATACATACATGTATATATATGATATAAATCATATCTCATATATCTCATATATCCATATATGTCCATATATATATAATCATGGACTTATATCTAGAATATATAAAATAACTCAAAATGAAAGACAACTCAACTTTAAATGGTCAAAAGAGACCAGGGTTGTTTAGTGGTTGAGTTCTTGTCTAGTGTATGTGAGGCCCTGGGTTCAGTTCTAGGATTTGACTAGAAATGTCTCCAGAAAAACGCAAAAGGCCAACAAGCACATGAGGAAATGCTCAGAGGGATTATCTATCAAGAAATACAAACAAAAACTATAAGGAGATTATCACTTCATATCCAAGGAGGACTGCTATAAACAAAGACAGAGAAACTAGCACGGCCTGCTGGGGTTGTGGAGGCATCGGTGCATTATGCTTCACTGTGGGGATGAGGCAGATACTTGGAGGAACTGTCTGCTGACCCCTGAAAAGGTCAAAAGTACAGGTATAAGTACCTGCCACCAATCCTAGGTATATACTGACAAGAACAGGAAATGTACGTTTTCATGAAAGCCTGCGTTTGAATGTTCACAGGGCTGGGAATACAGCTCAGTGACAGAGCACCTGCTTGGCACGGAGGAAGCCATGAGTCCAGCCCTTTTCCCTTCAAAGAAAAAAACAAGTTCACGGAAGCATTATTCAGAATCATAGCCTCAGAGCAGAAAAGGCTTGATGTTCAGCAACTAATGAGTGGATAAATACAACACAATGGCACAGTAAAAAAATAAATAGATAAATAATGAAGCATTAGTAAGTGCTATAGTGTCAATTAGCTGGAAAATGCTGAGGCAAGTGACTTAAGCGACTCCCAGAACAGGTGTATGAACATTCACAATAGCATATTCTACAGAGACAGAAAGAATAGTGGATGTGTAGGATTAAGGCAGAGGCCAAGGCAGGTGGTGGTGATGCTAAAGGGCTTAGGGTTTCCCTCAGGGCATGAGGGTGTTCCAGACCGACTGGTGAAGGTCCACTCATCTTTGAATATAAGTGGGTAAACTATACCTCAACAAAACTGTATAAAAAGAGAAGACACCGAGTACTCCTTGCCCCAACCAAGCAGTTTGTGCTTCAAAAGAGAAGAGGCCCTTCGTATCTCTGAGAGACCTGCAGCTCTTTGTGTTGCTGAAGGCTGAGAAGGTTTTCTGCTGAGCTTTCAAGGATTTGAGTGGCTAGAGCATACACACAGGAAGGGGTTAGAATTTAGGCAGGGACCTAGCATATGGGTTAGGAGTTTGCTCTCTTGAACTAGTCATGTATCCAGACCACCAAAGAGAGCATCATGTGGGTTTCTTGATGCCTTTGAGGGCTGGAGCTTGAGTCAGCTCTCTGACTCTGAGAACAGTTTTTGAGGGAGGAACGAGCCACCAGTGTGTCATGGAGGGCAGAAGATAGTCACACCCGGCCCTGCAATGATGCTTCATGTCCCTGAATGCTGAATCACTTGGTCAGCAGGACGGAAACCTCCCCATCACCCTAAGATGTCTCTGAGCCCCATTGTCTGCTGTCTGCCTGTTCCCAGAGAGGGAAACTCCCACTGGCCATGTCTATGGCCGTCCTGCTATGGCATCCTGAGGTCCCAGCCTGTAAAGTGCAGGGCAAGTATGAAACCAGTTCTTCGCCTGATGCCATGTCCTTGCCCACTGACTCAGATCATCTTCAGGTCACATACAAATGGCCATTCTGAGAAATGGGTCTCTAAAGTTGAGATCTCCATTTACATAGGACAACTGTAGCAAAGTGGGTAAAGTCCTAAGACTGATCCTGTCCCAGGCTGTCTGTCATAAGAGTACTAGAAACACATACATCTCAAACCAGAGTCCAAGTGAAAGGTTTTTATTCCACCTTTTATCAGATCCTAGCCAAAGAGCGTAACCACAGAGACAAGGCTGCATCATTGCTGTCCCAGGTCAGCTAGTCCAGGTGAGTAGTTCCATCCACCCCAGGCTGGCCTCACACAGCTCATCACTGATGTACTGGCTATAACTGCACTGTATGGAGCTAATGGAACAGCTCTTTCTCACACACACAACAATCAGCAGGAAAGAGTAGCTTCTTCCTAACCCTATGTCATAAATGCGGTTGAAGCTTCAGTAGAGGAAAAAGCCACCAGGGAGCTCACCAGGCACTGGCTTCCAGCTTAGTCTGAGCACCGGAAGAAATTGTAATTATTTCATGGATCAAATTGTCACTGATCTCCAGGGCAATCAAATGCTCAAAAAAAAAATTTTTTTTTCTTTTGCTTCTGCAAAGGCTGGCCAGTGCCAGGAGCCAGACCCAGAGAACTTCAGGAAATTACCTGCTGTTCTGAAAAGCCTAGTCAGTACAAAGTTAAGAAAGGACGTTTGCAGGTCTCAGGTCCCATGAACTTAAAGAACGTCTGGTATTTTCTGGAAGCCAGATACGACAGTGGGATGGTCTAGTGCAATAAGGATATGACAGTGGGATGGTCTTAGACAATGAGGATTCAATAGTGGGCTAGCCCTAAGCAATGACCCTTGCCTAAACTTCCCGTTTTGCTGTGTCTTTATAACCTGCCTCCTGAAATTAATGTTGTAGAGTTTGATCAGAACCCTAGACTTGCTCTCGTCCTTTGTGTCTCTTGTTCCTTCATTCTTTTGCCCCCTTCCCTAGGGTCTCCTTGAATCCCCAAACAAGGCTGGGGCAGGTCAAATGATTGGGTCATTTATAAGAGTTACATCTTTAACTTAGGACCTGAGTTTACCAGCAGTGAATCATATATCAGCGGCATTAGTATTTTCCTAAGGTTTGGTTTAGCTCCATTTGTAAATACCTCAGTGGTAGATTGCTTGCCTAGCAAGCAGGAGGCCATAGGTTCAATTCCCAGCATAAAGACACACCCTCCCTCCCTTTTCCCCTCCCTCTCTCCCTCCCCCCCTTCCTCTCTCCCTCCCTCCCTCCCTTCCTTTCTCCAACACATTTATCTCAACAAAGGTATTATTGACCAATTTGTCGCTGCCTCTTAATTTTGATGTTCTGTGCTTGGCAGTAAAGAACCAGCATTTTAGGAAGAGGCAAGTCAGGACACACGAAGCTGGTTGTGACTATCTTTTTTTACTTACATTTTTTTCTAGTAAGGTTTTTAAACATGAGTTGTATTCCTTTATAAAAATAGTCTTAAATTACTCCTTGTTCTTTTTAAAATTCAGTATGAGTCTTCTCTGGTTTGGCATATGTATTCATACAGTGTGACCCCTCTATGGATCAAAGAAGGGCAATCCTGGGGGTGCTAGCAGGAGAGCTGGTGGTGTTTCTGTCTTGGCTACCCAGATCCCCTTCCACCACTATTGAGTAGAGCTAGGGTTACACAGGCACATTTGTCAAGACAAACACTGACACTTTCTGTGCTTGAGCCCACCTGTAAGATAACTTGAAGCTTTTGAACTCCACAAGATTTAGACAGAGTGAGAATTTTAAAAAACAAAATAAAGGGACTGAAGGGATTGCTCAGCAGTTAAGAGCATTGACTGCTCTTCCAGAGTTCCTGAGTTCAATTCCCAGCATCCACATGGTGGCTCACAACCATCTGTAATGGGATCAGATGCCCTCTTCTGGCGTGCAAGTGTACATGCAGATAGAGCATACATACATAAAATAAATAAATCTTAAAATGCTACTTAAAAACAAAACAACGAAAAGAATAAACGCCCTTAGTCAAATGTTTAACCTGCAGACTTCAGCTACTTGCCAAAGACTCTACTTTGTTGCGCCAATAGATTTAGAGCAAGAGGGTGTATATATGGGGGAGGGAGACTTTAATGTTTTACAAGCAGGAGGAGGCTAACAATCTGGTTAGTCAGCAAGCATGAATCCTCATTAATGTCTTCATCCAAACCCATTCTCTCCACACAGCTGTGAAAATATAAATTCACTGGACTGTTCTGACCAACGCACCCAGAAACAAAAAATATGATGCCAAAGAACTAATTAGATGAATAACACATGCCAGCAAAGCACAGGAAGGACTGTTTGGGCACTGTGTTATAGGCCGAGGTAATACAGTTGTTTTTCAGACAGCCATGGAAACTCAAAACTTCAGGTATTCAAGTCGTTTATATAAAATTGGTTAGTGTGTGCATGCTACATATTCATCCCTGCATATACTTTTAACCACCTCTAGATTACTTATAGCAACTAATATGATATAAAGGCTTTGTGAATAGTTGCTGTGCTGTGCTGTGCTGTGTTGTGTGGGGGAATAATGACCAGAAAAAACAGCTGTTTAAGCTTATAAGAGGGGTGTGTGTCTGTGTGTGTGTGTTTGTGTGTGTGTGTGTGTGTGTGTGTGTTACTTGGAACTGAAACTAGGGACTCTAACATGCTAGGCAAACTCCACGAGACTAAGCTATATCCTCAGGGTCTTTTTGTGTTTATTTTGACATGGGGTCTCACTAAGTGGCCTTGAACTTGCAATATTTCTGCCTCAGGCTCCTGAGTCATTGAGATTATAGGTCTATGGAGTCACGCCTGGCTAAATATTTGTGGGTGGGAGGGAGGCAATGGTTATTGGAATTTCAATTCAGGATTTTATACTCAATAGGCAAGCTCTCTATCACTACACTACAGTACTAGCACTTTTTTTTTCCAAATACTTTCCATTTGTATCACGAGGACTTCAATGAACCCAAAGCCTGCAGCTATAGAGTCATCTGAATATTAGAATTCATACTGCTATAAATTTCCCTGAGAGGCCACCAATGAGAAGGACGAGGTGGGAATGAGTCCACCACCAAGTAAGAAACTAAAGGTCGGGAGGACAGGAGCACTCACTGCTTTCAGCACTGTGTTAAGGAGAGCATCTCGCTGTAGGGTGGCCTACAATAGCGCCTTTATGCCTGGCTTACTTGAAAGATAATTAGGACCTGCCAATCACTTATGGATCCCAAGCCATAATTTAAATGCGGTCTACCTCTAGAGTCTGTCTCCAGCCATGACATTGTCCTTGTTTTCTATGCATTTGGAGTTGTGTTTGCATTATATAGACAAAAGAGAACAGGGCTCTTACTACTGTGATACACGTGAAACAAACAGAAATAGAATGGGAGTTTATGGCTGGGGTACTGAAGGGCATAATTTACAAGACCCAAGGCAAGTAAATATATTTCAGCTGTGCCAATTTTGCTTACATTTCCACCAGACTCTAAAGTAAAGAGACAGATGTGAAGAAGAGATTATACTTTGGGTAAGAGCAGTGACTTTCTGACGAGGTACAGCGTGCGTGTCGAAAAAATTACAGAATCCTCCGGATAAAAACAGGACAGCTAGCCCATGCCCAGCTATACCATAAGTGCCAATAAAAATGCTCACAGCCTCTAGGATGGCAGCTGACACAAAGGGAAGAAACATTCCTGAGCCCCACTTTAACAGAACTATGGTGATCCGCTCCAAGCCTCCGGAGACAGAGCAGGGAGGAGACAGTTTGGTTTCTTTCAATTGTAAATTAACCAGACCAGTGAAGGTGTTTAGAAGCTGCTGCCCAACAGCCTCAGGGTTGGGGAAGCTGGAAGGAAGCATAGTCATTCTGTTAATCATCCTAAAACCCGCAGCCAACACAACTCTCCTTTGGAAGCTCCCTTTAGGTTGATAAAGGAAGTGTGAAGAGCTGCAAAGTGAGCATTCTAGAAACAATTTCCCAGAGAGAGTCACTGAAGGAAGCAAGAATGCTTAGCAAGGACAGAGCAGGTGATGGGGTGTAGTGGTGCAATCTCGTAATCCAGCACTTGTTAGAAACAGAGACTAGGGAGTTCAAGGCCAGCATGGGCCAGCCTGGACTACAGGAGACTCTATCACACTAAAGAAAAAAAAAAAAGCAACGAAAGGCGAAGTATATAGTGATGTCTTCTGCAGCTGAGTCCAGAGAAGGTCACCTGGCTGTATGTGGTTAAAGAGAGAAAGTCGTGTAAAAATTCAGAGGACCTGGAAACTTGGATAACAATTTTAAAAAAAAGAATATTCTTGTTCATCTTAAGTAGAAATTTAGCATGTCTATAATTATGAACTTTTACAACAAAGATAGCTCAAAGCAGAAGTAACTGATCATGTCATCAATAAAAATAACACAAATTTTTCACATCATGTCATGGTCATGGTGGATATCTTACAATCTTACGGCTATTTAGGGTGAGCAGTTGTCTCTATTTGCCCGGATTAGAGGGATTTCCTAGAACAAGAAGCTATCACATTGCTAGGTAGCACTGGCCAGTGTGGTAAGAAAGATGCACTTAAATCACCACCTCACAATTTCAAAATCATCTTGTGTCTCATAAATGCAAATCAACATAATTTTATCCTTTTCTGACATTTTCTATTGCATTCAGTGCATTTAAAGTGTTATTTTATATCTGTAGACTTCATAGAAGTGGTAGGTACACAGCACACACACACACACACACTCAAAGTCTAAGAGAAAAGAACTTTGGCTGCAAAGTAGAGGCCTCAAGATTTAAGGTCCTTCAAGACACTAAAGCAAAAAGGCCACCATGGATCACGAAACACACACACACACACACACACACACACACACACACACAAGACTTGGGAAAGCCGCTCCAAAGCTAATGGACAAAGCCATTTTGCTGTCATCAGAAAATCTCCACTCCCTACGTAGATAGGCCTGTGTGTGTTTCATGGCCTAAATCGCTGCAGAATCAACTCAGACTTGAGACCTTTTATGAATTGAAATATCTAAATCCCAATAACTGCAAATGACTCCTGTAAGAATCACATCTTGACAGATCTTGTTCTATCTTTTTCCATTAATTAAAGCAATATAAATAGAGAATTAAAAAAAAATCAAGTTTCCTGAAATAATGGAAACAGGTACACCTGTAATCTCAAGATTCTGGAGGATCACAAGTTCAAGGACAAGCTTGGCCATGTAAAAAGCAAGTTCCAGGCCTATTTCCTAAGACCCTATAATATCCAAAACGCCTAAAGGAGGGTGAGGGAAAGGAGAAAGGGTAAAACTAAAAAGGTGATGGTAAGAAACCCCAACTCTTACCAGACACCACTGGACTTCAGACAGACGTTGGCTCCCACTTTGCCTCATGTCCATTGTTGGCAGAGGTTCCATCACATCCCCACAAGGCCATATGAGACCAGCTTTCTTCTGATCGACGTAATTCCAAGCAGCCAGCCCAATACGGCCAGAAGGCAGGGTTCTCATGATCGCTCTTGTTCCAGTATACACAGACTTCTTAACTTCCCTGTCATTTTTACAAAACCTTCGGACTAACAAAGTAGACCGCTCCTTTTTGCTTTTAAAGAAATCGTCTACGTCTTCACAATTATCAGAGAAATCCTCCATAGGGCTCAGAAACGTCTTGGCAACAGGACCTTGAGTAAAGGTATCCTCGCAAAAGCCACCACCTGAGCAGACCTTGTCGGCCTTCGGGCAGGAGCTTTCAAAGCACAGATATTCATCACGCAGCGAGGTACAATGGTCACACTTCAGCTGCCCATTCTTACAACCACAGGTCCTTGTCAATTCCACCAGTTTACAAGTATATGCCATGTAATTTTTATTTTGCTGCCCCCCAGGAAGAGTAACACAGTTTGCACAGTCATCCAAAATTAATTTTTCTGACAGGGTATGAAAAGCATCCGATGTTGTCCGGTCAGCTTCGTAATGGAAATGAAATACCGCCATGTTGTCATCAGAGTGAGGTCCTCTGGACTCCATGATTCCAGGCTGATTTCCCAAAGGGCTCACATCCATGGGAGAGTCCTCCGTCTCCAGTTGAATTCCAGGGAACATCTTCCTTTCCAGTGGAGAAGGAATTCCAGGTTGCAAACACGGGTCTTCTGTGACAGAGTCACGGGCTTCACAAAGCTGGCTCCGGGGAAGCTCATGCTGGTGACTTTGCAATAAGAGGTTGCAGTTAACCATGTGGGTTTTCACGGAATCCGGGACATTCTCCTGCCAGCATTTTTCATTGTGATTCTCATCGCTGACTAGTTCCCCATTTGCTATTGAGAAGACGTTGGACAAATTACTTCTAGAAGACTCTTCCTTAGGTTTGCTCCACTGTGAGATGGTATGAGGGATGAGCGCACCCTGTGCTCCAACACGTGCCTTAGGAATACCAGCATCTTTTTCACTCCTCTCTTCTGCCCCTGACTGAACAGAAGCCAGTTTCCTTTGAGTCACAGGGATGAGGACGGAAGCAGCCATTTCTTCGGACGTCATCTTGACCAACGTCCTTCAGCTACTCTTCTGTGTTTCCTTCTCTGGTGATCATGTCCAGACTTCAGATAATCTCAGATAATTCCAGTCTTTGAGAGAAGCAAGCTGATAGTTCCTTTCATTCAGGTATAATAAGAGCCAAACAAAACTTTCCAGTCGTGACTTCCTACAAGAACAGTTTGCTTTACACCGATATTTCAAAACAACAGGTCCATTTTCTTTTCTCTGTTGCCTGAAGCTAATTTTTTAGAAGGATTTTGTTCAGGATCACATTCTGCGACTTGTGGTTTATTGTTAATGTGCAATGATTTAAAAATCCAGTTTGAGTGTTTTCTGTTCCCTGTAAGAAAAGAGATAATGTCAAACATTATGCCATTAAATAGCTTTTCAAAAGCAAGTTGATAATTTTAAGTTAATGAAAAATATAGATCAATTCTGAGGAGAGAGTTTTGCAATCAAAAGTTAGTTTGAATATTTTAAGCATTTATCATTTTGGCTTGACAATACAGAACTTCTGCTTCTAGCAAAAATTGGGTACAAAAATCAGATTTATCCTGGTGCATTAAATAAAGTCTAAGCAGGGAAAAAGAAAAAAAGAATGGTTTTCACACAACGAACAGTCAAAACAAAATGTTGATATTGGAAGCAAAAGAAGAATAAAGTGAGCACAATGTGAATACCTGAGCTCACTGCATAAGGAGTTTCCAGGCCCAAGCAGAAGCCAGTGTGTGTGTGTGTGTGTGTGTGTGTGTGTGTGTGTGTGTGTAAAAGAGAAAAAGCTAGAACTTCAGAAAGGCCAAAGGCACTAGGGCCATGAGACAGGAGGTGCAAAGGTAAGACAATATATTTCTCATCAGAAACAATCCAAGCAAGGAAAGAGTAGAGTAAGAAAAGAAACCTATTTAAGCAGAATTCACTAGCAAAGCAATGTCTTCAACAAAGATGAAGTAAGATATTTTTTCAGACATGCGGAACCAAAATAATTTCAGCAAGGTTGAACTACAGAAAGTAATAAAGGAAGACCTTTGTGCAGAAGAAAAATTCTAGACATGTCTATCTTTAGAGGAACAGAAGACCTAAATATATTAAATATGTGCATGATTTTCTTTATTTTTAAAAATCACTTAGCAAGATAATTGAACATTTAAAGGAAAGGTAGTGACTGTGCTGTGGCATTTCTAATAATAAACATTGATGTGAACTGTCTGGGCAGAGCAGAGGTCAAGAGGAGGGACCTGGGACAGTAACTCGGTCACAAGGTCATTTCTACGTGAATCATTATATGGTTATTAAAAGACAGACTAATGGTGTACACTCTGATCACTTAGAAGAAAAGCATCACAAGTAAAATCATTAATAATTCAGTTAATTTTAAACATTTACAAAACCAAAATGCAAACAGAGAAGATTTGAGACAAAAAGGAAGAAAGAAATTAAACAGTGGAATTAAATATTCCAAAATGCATCTTTAGTTAACAATTCTGTTCCCCCCTCCCCCCGACACACACACACACACACACACACCTCACAAACTACACACTTAAAGAAAATATTCCTTTGGTTTCATTTAAGTAAGAAATTGTTCATTCGAAAGCAAGTAGACATAAAAGGCTTTAATTTATGAAGGTGAAGTATGTTAAAAGGCTTAGCTGATTTAATGGCTTCATCCTTTTTTCTTTAACCAAGTTGAACCTCTTCCTCACACTGCATATTATACTGAGGGATAGACAGCCAGCACCTGCATGCAACCCTGATAGAGTCAAGCAAACTCCCATGTGCTGAGGGAGGAACCGTGAGGAATTCTGGGAGTAGGTCATGGGGCTCTGGCTCAGCTGCTGCTTCGGCTCCCCCTCTCCCGCTCCCCACCAATGGTATGTGAGCACATCATCTTGAGAGAGGCTCCTCTGGCCTCAGTCAAGGCTTCCAGTGAATAGAGCTGAAGCCTGGGCTTCATGAAAAACCAAAAGGGAGAGAGAAAAGGAGAAGAAAGGGAGGGAGAGAGAGAGACTCTCAATTATATAAGGCCTCTCCGAAATTTCTAACCAGAGTCATATGGAATAATATATGTCTACTTTTTGCCATAAATTTTGTTGTATATTGCTGTATAACACAGATAATATAATTAAGTTCTGCTCTCAGTACTTGGGAAGCTGGAAATCAAGGCCTAGAAAAGCTAAGTCAAGGAATGATGAAGGATTCAAATCTACGAAGCCTGACTCCAGAAGCTTTTCCTAATCTTGAAGTGTGCTGTTTTCTCTTCCATCCAGTCCGAGATCCCCTGGTTCAGGTTCTGTTTATAGACACACGGCTGCTGGGAGTAGCCTGTCTTTTATTTGAGTTTGTTTCAGAAGGCTGGAGACTGGAGACTGTAGACAGTCCACTGAAGCAATGATGTCTGTTTTGCTTCCAGCTGTAGTCAGGAATGAGAAACATCACAGGGAACTGACTCCCTAGCCTTGGCTTCATCTCAGGATTTTCATTTTTTCAACAAATGTTTACTGAGTGCAAAATGAAATGAGGCGAGCATCTCACCCTTGATTTCTTTATGAGCTAATAAATGACCAGTCAAGGTATGTTACCAACAAGGCTATGCCAACAAGGAGGAAGAATACCTAAAACAGATGGTGGGCATGAGGCAAGATTAGTTTTCACAGTGGGTCTCCTGGAGATGATAACCGGGCTGCATTATTAAAGGCAAGCAGGAGTCAGCAAAACAATGAGGTGGAGTGCACCTTCAGAGAAGAGCATTGTGAAGGGAAATACACAAAAGCAGCCAAACACAGGGTCTGGAATCTCTGGACAATCCTGTACAGTCAGGACTTGAGTTTCCCTCCTGCAAAATAGAAATAAAATTACCTTCAACAATAAGGTTATAAATGAAATGCTTTGAAAGATACCAAGTCAGATGGTATGTCTGTTATTCTATACTATTCACAAGAAAGGACACAGATCAGTGGCTCTGCTGTTACAGTGACATGGCGATGAATTTACTCTCAATAGACAACTCACTAGGTTTGCTTGGGTTTTGTTTCTGTTTTGTAACTGGAATCAGCTCCTTGAAATATCAGTTTTATGACCACAATGAGTTCTCATGCTTAAATTATCCTTTCCACATTTATAACATTAGGAAAAAACATATATGCTACATATGTCAAAAGCGAATAGCCAACCAACAACTTGATTTCTATCTAGACTCTCTTGGGCAGTCCTGATTAACTTTAAAAGAAGTGGTCAAATAACATGAGGGTTAAAGTTACAGTGAGCATCACGACATTGTCTAAACATTAGAAACACCAAAAACGTGGACCACATTCTAACAACTTTGAAAAGCAAAAGGATGTAAAATGAGATTGATTGTTTTTCTTACATGGACATGCTTATGAGGGAGACTAGGAAAGGACCACCCCATGAGGGTTCAAAGAATGTATGGCCTAAGGATATGTAATATTGGGGGGGGGGGTGTCAAGGTAGTATGGCTAAGGTGGAGAGTTATTGGGGGTAGATAGTGTAATTAGGAGAATGAATAATCAAAAGACAGAAGTATGGAGACCCAAGCTGTGTTGGGAGTCATAGACAAAGCAGTAAGATAAGAAAAACAGATAAAGGAATTGGGGAATGATGCACGGGAAGCTTTTAGCATCAGAATAGGGGCACATCAGCCAAGATTAATGGTGTTAATAGTTTTTTGTGGGCTAAAACCGGGTTGAAAACTACAGCCTGAGGCCCAAAGCTGGCCCGACACCAGACTTTATAAATAAAGTTTTATTGTAGCAATGCAGTTACATCTGCTCATTTATGTCATATCTATGTCTGTTTTTACGTTATAACTGCGGAGTTGGGGGAGTTATGACACAGACCACGTGTTACACAAAGCCAAAAATATTTACCATCTGGCCCTTTATAAAAGAGGCTCACCCACCTTGTGCTACATAAAAAATGAGATGATGAGATGCGTGTTTAGAGCCAGAAAATAAAGTGGGAGTCCTGACTGCTGTCTTCGCCTATCTGAAGTCTCAAGATGAATAAAGATTCATTTCATATTGTCTCCAGAGGCAGGATAAGGGCCAAAGCAGATGAATTATTAAGAAGGAAGTCTTCAGCCAGCCTAGTAAAGATTTCCCTGTCTTGCGGAGCTGTTTAACAAAGAGGAAACCATCTTGAGTAATGGTCTTCTTTAGATGCTGCAGAGGGATTTCAATAGAGCGGCAACATTCAACACTAAGGGAGCCCAAAATATGCTGAAGAGATTGAGGAATGGATGGCTATCAAACTTAATTATAAAAACAATGGCTAATACTTAACAGAGCATGAACTGTGTGTCAAACACGCTCAAACTCTAGTATTACTATCTCGTTTAATGTGTACAACAACACATTATCATGTGGGTGGCAGAGATTCCTTCTCATGGTCCTCTCCCTCTCGGGAAATCTGTGCTCATGGTTATCCTCAATAGCATAATGTCTGAATTTCAGGGCAAGGCTAGGGCTACTCCTTATATCTGAATGTGGCCATGTGACTATGTTACAGCTAATGAGATACAAGCAAAAGTGGTTTTTGCAACTTCTGATAAATGCCCTTGAAGGTACAGAGGTGCCATTCTTCCCCCCACCCCCAACCCCCAGCTACTCTGAAGAGACACTATGGCTAGATCTCAGACAGCAATCTTATCATGTGATAAGGTGAACATGAGAATTTAATGAAGCATGTTATAGACTTGTATGAAAATGGCACTACGAAAGCTAGCACCATGTGCAATGAATATACACCAATAAATAAATAAATAAGCCTAAGTTATCAGAAAACAGTTTTTTGCACCTGTTACAGTATGCATAGTTCAGATGGTTCTTGACCAGAAAAACAGCCACAATTTGACAGATGGAGGATTTGAGCTGAGACTTTACAGAAAGATAGCAATTATTTATAGCCAAGGAGACTTTGAATAGAGGGAACAGCATACTTAACAACAGATAAAGGAGGGGGGATGCCCTGTGCAGAGCTGAGCCATCAGAGCAGGAGAACATTTCTGACAATAAAAGCAAAAGCTGCTCGTGGATTTCACCACCGTGAGGAAGAAGTGCTAAGGTAACCATGAATGCTGGACACGGAATTTAACAGTCTCGCTTGTATCTTTAAACCTGAAGAGTTTTACTGAGTATCTGTGGATGACAGCCAGCCAACCAGGGGATAACTGTTTACTTACACTTTCTCTTCCCCCAGGCCCACTATGCAAAGAGATTAAAGAAGGAATTTGTGCTCTCCAGAGTCTGTCTTCCCTGTCATGTGCACATGGGACACGTGGGTACAATGTGCACACGCCCACACACAAACACTGCATGGTACAAGTCAGTCCCCTCTGCTGCTTCTTCCAAGTTTCTGCAGCTCCACTCCCTCCTGACCTCCTTTCTCTGAACTATTACGATGGAAATTCCATAACTCACAGGAAATAAAGCTTTGAAACATTCCCCCAAGGCTCTGGTGTACTCATCTGGGTCCTTGTCCAAGACCACAAAGGTTTAACCCCTCATAGCTTTAACTTTCTCAATTAGAAGTCTTTCAGAGTCTAAAATGTCAGGCTTAAGACCCCAAAGACCTAGACACTTCAACTTTATATCCTGTGTATGTTTGGCATGAGGAGTTGGCTGATGTAGATGAGAATGCTACAGAAGCAGTTTTCAACTTACACCTTCATAAAATTGTCAAAAAACAAAAACAAACAAACAAACAAACAAAAAACAGAGGTTCACGAAAATGTTGCTCATATTAGGTTAAGTCTGAGTTTTAAAAGTCATAAGGAAAGGAAGCCATTCTAGTAAATACAACCATCTCCCCAGAAATAATAATACCTGTAAGCATCCAGATTGAAGTCAAAAGAAGAGAGACAGGGTTTTAATGCCACACTGCTCAGAGACTCTTCTCTGTCCATTGGAATATGGCCCATCATACCCCAACATACACAAAGTTAACTTACAACAGATTACAGGCCTAAACAAAAAGTCCACCAGGTAAAACTTCTAGGAGGAAGTAAAGAAAAAAAAGTCTTCATGACGTTAAGACACAGATCATTTTCTTAGGACATAAAAAGCACTAACTGTAAAGAAGAGGGAAGGATGAAATGGGCTTAGTCAGAACTTAAAACACCTGCCTTTCAGAAAACTAAAAAGAAGAGCCGCAGAAAGGGAGTGAGTTTTCAAAATATATTTACCTGGAGATCTTGTGGTCTGAATGCTTTTATTATTGTTTATTTATACATACACAATGTGTTCTGATCAAAATCACTGCCCACTTCCTCCCCTCCAAGTCCTCTGAGAACCAGCCTCCACATCTCCCTTCCAACCCCATGCACTTCTTTTTTTAACCCACAGGGTCCAGTTAGTGATGCTGGCAGTTGCATGTGTATAGGGCTGTCTACTAGAGCAGGAGTAACCTACAAAGGGACACATCTAAAAGCAAAACTCCCTCCTGTTTTACCCCAGCTGCCACAAACTGCTACGTAAATAATTTTTTAGAAACTACTATAACTTGGGGCTGAAGAGATGGCTCAGTGGTCAAGAGTGCTTGATGATCTTCCAGAGGACCTGACCGGTTCCCAGCATCCACACCAGGCGGCTCACAAACTGCCTGTGACTCCAGCAAGAGAGAAATCAGGACCTTCCCCCTTGGTTGGGCTCACTGACTTTTAGGTATTCAAGAGTCATATGAGTTAGTGACTGCTATACTAGACAGCTAGGGTACATAGAACATTTTCAAAATGGCATCAAGTTCTAAGGATCAGTGTTGTTGCAAACTTGCAAAGTTGAGCTGTGGAGATAGATTCCACCTGAGAGGCTGAGAGAGTGGAAGCATAAAGTGAAAGCATTCCAAGTGGCATTCTCTGAGAAGTACTGAAAATACCGTTTTGTGTTTTGTTGGAGATATGGTCTCACTATGTGCACCAAGTGGTCCTCCATCTGCAGCAATCCTCCATCTGCAGCAGTCCTCCATTTGCAGCGGTCCTCCATCTGCAGCGGTCCTTCATCTGCAGCGGTCCTCCATCAGCACTGGTCCTCCATCTGCACTGGTCCTCCATCTGCACTGGTCCTCCATCTGCAGCAGTCTTCCACTTACTGCAGTCTTCCACCTGCAGCGGTCCTCCACCTGGAGTGGTCCTCCATCTGCACTGGTCCTCCATCTGCAGTGGTCCTCCATCTGCAGTGGTCCTCCATCTGCAGCAGTCCTTTTGCCTCAAGGCTCCCAAGATGCTTGGAGTACAGCTATGAGTCACTACATTCAGCTTAAAACTTTCTACATTCTGATTAATGCGGGAGCTACACAAGCATATAACTGCCAACTCTCTGCAGTTTCTGAGAGTCACAAACTGCATTTCCATTCTACTTGCTCCCTCAGCTGTAGGACTTTGAAAGGTGTCTCAGTTACTATTTTGCTGCTGTGCATAAACACCATGACCTATACAATCTATAGAAGAAATCATTAATTAGGGACTTGCTTATACTTTCAGAGGGTGAGTCTGTGATTATCATAGCAGGAAGCATTGCCGCAAAGCTGGCAGGCAGGCATGGTGCTAGAGCAGGAGCTGAGAACTTACATCCTGATCCACAAGTTGGAGACAGAAAGAGAGAAAGACTAGGCCTGACCTGGACTTTTGAAAGCTCAAAGCCCAATCCCAGTGACATGCCTCTCCTAACTAGGCCACACCTCCTAGTCCTTCCCAAAACATTCCAACATCTAGGAACCATGTGTTCAAATACACAAGCCTATGGAGCCATTCTCATTCAAACCAGAAACAGCAAGCAACCTGTTCAACGATATGATACACTGCTGAAATTTCTAAAGACTCACACCACAGGCTTCAGAGCCTACCTCTACCACTCGTTTAACAGACCAGTCTTGGACAACTCAGGATCACTAAGCCTTGGAATGTTCATTTGTAAAATAGAAAAAAAAATTGCTTTTCTTGTAACTCTCAAAAAAAAAAAATAGTATCCTTTCTTCTCATCACAATGACCACTTTCTGGAGTCATCACATGGATGCTGACATGGAGTCATATCTATTTCACTTAAATAATTCCATAGCATTATAATTAAGAGGCCCAATAAATAAATAATTGCTCACTTACTGCAATGTGTAGATCATGTGTGTGCTAAGATGTAATCATTTTCCTTAACTTATATAGTAGGGCAACCAAATCATTCTGAAAGTTCTATGAGTTTGCTCAGTGACTAGCACATTGTAAGGTCCCACACCAGTGGACAAGGAGGGGCATAATCCCTGCATACTGGATAATCTTAAATTACTGCATAGTTATAAACAACAAAAAAAATGAGAGCCATAAAATACCAAATAATATAGTCTCGACAGCCTAAGTATTAGAGGTCATTCAATTTAATAATGGATATATAGTCTGTGACTATTTGGTTGTGTGGTTTGTGATTTTAAAAAACATATATCTAGGACTGGTAGGAATGAGCATGGATTGAAGCCTACAGGGAGGACGTCTCAGAGAGTGCCACATACTTAGACAAGGGCTACCCTAATGAGGAAGGCCGGGGAGAAAATAGTTGTGTAGAGTACAGTGCCACTTGCTTCTTACAGTTGAGAGAGAAGGTTCTGGGCTGGCTTTAGCCCGTGTTTATTACAATGCCCTTTCAGATCATGATCTCAGCAGGGCCAGCAGAACTCCTCAGGCACTGGACAGTTCTCATTCCTGAGTAAGACAGCACATTCTGGAAACCCAGACATAAAGGCAATAAAAAAAAACAAAACAGGAAGGATCTGAAACTGCTGCCTTAAGGGTCTTACATTGCATGTCCTGTGCATCTAAATCATGAGCTTCCCCAACAGCCAAGTGCCACCACTTCCCGGGCGTAACTACAGTCTCCTATTGTGAGCGGCTATTAATTAATTGACAGGTAGCAGCAACACACCCATCTGTTGAATGTTTCCTCAAGCCAGTCTTCTTATGAGTCATTCTTCAATTACTCTGAGTGTCTTTCAAAGAATTAAAAATACATGCGATGAAAATGCAGCCTGGGGGAGATAAACTCAACAGAGCTGCCCTTCTCCAGCACACTCTCACGTTACGGTGTCACAGTAAGGTGATCCCTATTTCATCAACAGAAGGTGTGAACTGGCTTCTGCAAATGTTTCTTCAGGGTGGGGCCTACTGCACCCTCTTCTGTGGGTCCCCCGTGGCTGAGGCCTAGGCTACACTTCATCATCACACCGAACAAGATATTTCCAGATTGAGTAACTCACCAGTCTCATGGGAGTTCTCCTACAAAGTCCTGGCAGAAGCGAAGCGTTTGAACCCACATATTTCATGTATTACATGGTCATTTCTAGCCATGTTCTTCTTTAAACCCATAGTCTACTTAGCATGAGCACCAGTGAAGGCATTGAGGGGCCCTCTAGTTAATAAGCTAAAAAAAAAATTTTGCCCTTGCAGCTTGCAGATGCCACCGATGACCTCAAATGCTGGGTGGATGCCCGGGCCAACAGCTGACTCAAACAGTTGATGTCATTCACATGGCTTGCTTTGAGTAGAGTTAAAAATGCAAATAGAACACCTCGTTAAAACTCAAAGTTCATTTTAACCATGCCTCATAGATGAGAGACAACACTATTCAGACTTGTTACCTGACTGGGGGAAAAGACAGGCAATGACATTTTATCATTTTGCTTGGGGTTCCTTGTTTATTCATCTTCAGGCTAATATTTTGGCACTTCTGCTATTTTTCAAGATGGTGTAATCCCAAGGTAAATATACAGAGAGCTGTTGGCAGAGTCCACAGTCTAAAGACAGCTAGCTTCTCTAGCCAGTACCACCAGCTCTCAGGTCCTTCCCAAGGCTTCAACAGCAGTGGGGGACAGAAGGAGCTATGATCTACCAAATCATAGTGCTTGGATGTGTTGGCTCCGTACCACGTTTCCTGCGTTGTGACCAGGAATACTAGGCTCCTGATATAGGTAGTATGGGGAATGTGGTTTGCTTTCAGTACTACTATGTCGATATTTCAAATAGCAATTGTGACTCTACAATGCCAGGGATTTTATTCTTTTAAAGGCAAGATTTTAAAAAGCTATTATAACCCATTTCACTAACTTCTTAACCAAAAAAGAAAAAAAGAAAGAAACTTATACAAATTATAAAAGTAGTACACACTTATTGCAGAAATTTTGAAAACAAATAACAAAACAAAAACTGTGTTAGGTAATAGAAAAGATGCCACCATTGATCCTAATTATATTATATTTCCTTCTATTCTCTCCCCATAAGCAGAAACATTCTATTCCTAGATATTGTAGTAAATAACACCTTTCCATTCTCTAAAAGAATACTTTGGAGGCATAATTAAATCCATACAAACACCAACAATTTGTCTTTTTTCCACTGTTATTGTTGTTATTTTGAGAGACAGTTTCTCTGTGTAGCCCTGGCTGTCCTGGAACTCACCCTGTAGACCAGGCTGGCCTTATACTCAGAGTTCCATCTGTCTCTACCTCCTGAGTGCTGGCATGCATGACCATTGCTTGACAACAATTTCTCTACCAAATTTATCAGTGCCCTTTTGAAGAGTAGGATATTATGGAATAATCCCACTGCCTTGCCACCCTAAAGCAAAGGCTCACTTGTTTTGTGTTGTAAACATTGCTTCTTTTTTGAAGTTATAATAGGCTCCCACCTTTCTTACAAGCACACTGAACAACCAACAGTCATAATTCATTCACTCACTCACCCATACAATATATTTTGTGAGGGTGGGGGAGTTAAGTTTGAGACAGAGTCTTGTCTTGTATCCCAAGCTGGTCCCAAAGTAATCCCCTCAAGGGAACCTCCTGTCTCCATATAAGGTAGCTAAGACTAAAGTTGTACACAGCTACATGACTGAATAACAAATACGTTTTAAATAATATGTGTCAGACTATATAATGAGAAATGAGTACAAATGTTCCATAAAAGTGTTCTAACGGGGCCTGGGATGATGGCTCAGTTGGTAAAGTACTTGCTGAGGACGAGAGTTGAATCCCCAGTACTCATGGGTGTGGCAGCATGTGTCTGTAGTCCAATTCTGAGGAGGCAGAGATAGGCAGATTGTTGGGACTCACTGGTCAGCTAGCCTGTGCTAATTGGTAAGACCAAATCCCAGTTATAGACCCAGCCTTTTATTGGTCAGTGGCTGTGAATGACACCTGAAGTTGAGCTCTGGCCTCCATATACACACGAATGCACCCACATGCAAATGTACACACACTAGTACACTCACTCACAAATACTATAATGGTTTAACAGTTATTTATCAAAGGCATACTTGTTAGGCTTAGATGACATTTCATATTAATTAGGATGTGAAGCCATGTTTGATCTGATCAAGATCAGCCTGTCCAATCTACCAATAGACATGCACTTTACTCAGAGTGGTCCAGCCCCAATTCCCCCAACCCTGGTCTTGTGACTTCTTCTGTGTCTTGTACATCACTAAGAAGTTCCTCCATTTTCCTTCCTGCCAAGCTACATTCTACCAAGGTTTCTGGCCAGAGCCTATGTAAGCATCACTCTGAAACTATTTCAGGATCCAAACATCTAGAACATTCTCAGACAACTCTAAAGGCACTTGTTCCCCAGTAAGAACTTAGTGAATGTCCAGGACTAGAGCCAGCACTCCATTCAGCTCGTCACTTCCCACGGCTCGGCAACACACACACCACTACTAGTCACTTGGTTTTTCCTCTTGGAACTCCTCCACCTGAACCCACCTCTATAAAGACATTTAAGAAAAGCACTCTTGGGGAAGGAGAAGCAGTTGTCTTCAAGGGTGTGGTGCATGGTAGGTGGACCATGCTCCAATGGATTGCCACACATACATGAATATAAGTTGAACTCACCCATGAAGGAAAAACAAAATAAGCAAACAAAAAACAAACAGGACATGAAGTTGGGAGGGGTTAAAGGGTGGATTCAGGGGGGAGTTAGGGGAAGAATACAATCAAAACATATCATATGTATGTATGTATTTCTTAAAGAATAAAAATGTACCCTTCAAAACAGACAGCTCTATCCCCTGAACTATAAGCATATCATTTTTTTTCTACAGTGATCTTATCTTCTGTCCTGTTTGGAGTGAGAGATTTGGATCTAGTTTCTGACTCTTCGTATGGCTAATAGCTTTTGCGGCTTCATTTATTGAAGAGGCTATCGTTTCTCTAATGTATGCTTTTAACAGCTTTGCTGGGTATTGGATGGCTATAGCTGAGTGAGTTCATCCTGAGTCCTCAACTCTATTCTATTGTGTGGAGAGCCGCATAGTGCTGTGCCTTTAAGATGGCACTGGTCTCCGCCTTCCGCCACCTGCTGGCGAGGACTCTTAGGAGTAAACAACTCCTTATATGGCTGTGGCAGTTGATCTGGCTTGTCTCTGTGTGTGTGTGGACCTATCTGCTGTTGCCACGTGGCAGACGGGGGTTGGCTAGTCCTAGAGTACTTAAGCCTGGGAGCCGCTTCCCCCGGGGTTGTCAGTTAGAAAATTGTTCAAAAGGTCCTGAATAAACTGCTTGGAGAAGAGCTCGTGCGTTGCGTCTTCCTTGCTGGTTGAGGGTGGACGCAACACTATTGATCAATGTGTCCATTTCTGTCCCAGTACCATGCTGGTCTTGTTACTATAACTTCATAGTGTAATTTAAGATCGGGGGCTATGATACCTCTCTGCTTAGAATTGATTGTTTTGGCTATTTAAAGTCTTTGGTGATCCCACATTAAATTTGGGGTTGTCATGTCAAATTCTGTGAAGAAAGTCATGGAGACTTCTTATGGGGATCACACTATATCTGTAGGTTGCTTTTGATAATACAGCCATTTTTACAATATTAATTCTGCTAATCCATATTCATCAGAAGAAGTCTTTCCATAGTCATAAATTAATGAACCAAATAAACAGTTATCAGGAAGAAATACAAACATTTTCAAATAAACATTTAAAAATGTGCACAACATTCTTAATTATCAAGAAAATGCAAACTTAATATAACACTGAGATTCTACTTCACTCCAGACAGAGTGGCTGTCATTAAGGCTAGGAAGATGGTCCTGTGGGCAAATGACTTGTGGGTGAATATCTGAATTCAGATCTGAAGAGCACTGTGTGACCACAGACAACTATTAATTTTAGCACTGGGGAAGTGAAGGCAGAAAGACCCACAGGGCTAACTGGCTGGAAAATCTAACAAATGGTAAGTTCTAGATTCAGTGAGAGACTGTCTCACAAAAATAACATGAAGAATATACCTACACACACACACACAACCACTCTCATATACACACAATGTAGTGTTCTGAAGGAGAAATGCCTTCTATAGGCTCATGCATTTGAACATTTGGTCCCCACTTAGTGGCCATTGTTTCGGAAGGTGTTTGTGGAGCCTTACTGGAGGAGGTGTGCCGCCCAGGGCTGCCTTTGAGGATTCATAGTCTGCCTTTTCTTCCTACTTCTCTTCCTGCTTCCTGTGTGAATGAAAACACAATCAGCCAGCTTCTCACTTCCTCTGCATTCAATGACTGTTGTCTTTCTTTCCTTGCCATCGTGGACTCTAGCTAGCCCTCTTGATATGGGTGATACGGGAAGAGGAACCCCTTATACATTGCTAGTAGGAATATAAACTGATGTAACCACTATGACCAACAATATGGAGGTTTTTTAAAAATCTAAAAATGAAGCTGTCATACCACCCAACTATATCACTCCTGAGAACATAGCTGAAGGACTCTAAGTTGGCACACCACAGAGACAGCTGCACATCTGTGAGGACTGCTACACTATTCACACCACCAAGATGAGCAAGTAGCCCAGGTGCCTGTCAACAGACGAATAAAGAAAATATCGTGCATATGCATTATGGAATTTTATTCATCAAAAAAATGAATGGAGCTTGAGAGCTTTGTGGTAACCAAAATAAAACAGATTCTGGGACCAGGCAATAGTGGCACACATTTTTTATCCCAGCACTTGAGAGGCAGAGCAGGCAGATCGTTAAGAGTTTGAGGCCAGCCTGGTCTACAGAGAGAGTTCCAGGACAGCCAAGGTAACACAGAGAAACCCTGTCTCAAAAACAAACAAAACAAAGAAACAGATTTGGGGTTGTAGTGTGGATATGAAATGCCCTCCATAGGCTGGCACATTTGAACGCTTGGAACCCTGATGGTAGCACTATTTGGGAAGATTGAAGAACCTTCAGGAGGTGGAACCTCGCTATAGGCAATGGGTTACTGGAGTGAGATTTTATGTATAGCCCAACCTCATTTCCTGTTAAATCCCTGCTTCTGAGTGCGGGTGCAACGTGGCCAGCTAACCTCCTATTCCTACCATATCATCTTTGCCATGATGGAATGATTCCCTCAGTTTTAGACTGTAAAACAGAATAATTCTTTCCTCTTTAAACTGTTTTATGTCACCTCTTTCTCATGGTCACAGCTGTGAGAAAAGTGACTAAAATACCCAGAAAGATGACAAAATGTCATGCTTTCTCTCATATGAAGAATCTAGATTTGTGTGTGTGTGTATGTGTGTTCATGCACGTGCACATATATGCATGTATATTCATGTGTGTATGTGTGTGCAAGTGTGCACGTGTATGCTTTTATGTGTGTAAACATGTATGAATTTGTGTGTGCATGTGTGCATATGTGTGTCTTCATGTATGTATGTGCACATGTGTGTATACATGCAATCTAACATTAGAAAGAGGATTATGAAAGAAAAGAAATCTGAAGAGAATAAGGAGAAGGAAGCAGGAAAGGGTAAGGGCATATATACACCATGAAAGCAGAAGGATGCTATACTTAAAGAAAGGGATCAACAAAAGTGGAGAGGGAGACAGAGGAGGACAAAGACAAGGTAATGCGAAAAAAGAACAAAGTGTAATTCTAGGATGCATGAAAATGTTAAAATGAGCTGTGTTCACTAACAAAAAACCTAACAAAATGAAAAAAAATAATATTTTCTGAAAAGAGACTTCACGCCCACGAAGCATTATGATAAGCACCTCATGTGCTTAATCTTACTCATCCTTCATGGGCAACATGTCAATATTAGAACTTCCAACTGGAGAGAAGACTGAAGTGAAGAGGGATAGGGCACATTAGAGACGTGTAGCTACCCTTAGGAGCTAACGTGGAAAATCAAATCCATGCAGCTGCCTCCCCAGAGCAGCCTGTTCTGAGTTACCACCTCCCTACAGAATGAATCATCTTGACCACAGACCAGTGACCCTCACATTCACATCAGACACAGGTTATGGAGAATGGCTTGGCTGGAACCCAAGACACTCTGATTGAGGCAGAGGAAGGAAGCCGTGCACTGTAGCAGGCTCCCATTCCTCCCCATTACTACCAGATGGTCCTCACCCCAGTGTTCCTCAGGCCACACCAAAAGATGCTGCACTGGGCACTAGGAGGCTCTGCCATCAGGACTCATAGATGACATCTGTTTCCTCATTATCCATAATTCATGTGGGCTTTAAAACATGGCAGGGAGCTGTTGTTCAGTAGGTAGAGAGCTTCAGTTCGGGGGGTGATGAAAAAGTAAGGGTGCTTTGAATGGTGGCTCATGCCTAAAACCCCAGGACTGAGGAAGCTGAGGCAGGAGAATTGTCGTGATACTGTGAGTTTGAATCTAGCTTGGGCTACATAGATAGTTGCAGGCCAGCCTGGGTTACACTGAAGAAAGAAGAGATAGGAGTGAGGGAAACAGGGAAGGTGTGGCCAGTGAGTGGGTAAGGAAGGTATTAGCTGCACAGTAACATGACTACGCCGCCAAACTGTATACTTTAACATGGCTAAAAGATGAAATTTTATTTATTTTACCACAGTTAGAAAGCATGGCAGGAAGTTATTAACTATACTGGGAAAGGTGCCTCCGACTTGTCTCTGATGACCTGGAAAAAGAGAAAATTTAGCCTCAAGGAGTCATGATGGAGAAACACTACATAAGACAAAGAAAGTATCTCTCATTCTAGACTGTGTGGACATAATCAGATTCAGAATCTGGGGTGGATAAATGCTTCCAAGGCCCTGTTTACCTTAGATAAATCCGAGTCTTGTCTTTGACACAACTCATCGGTGAATATGATGAAGAGAGAAGAGCATTAAGAGATGCTGGGACAGAGTTCTCTTCAGGACTCCAGTTGCAGCTTGCATCCTAAGACCTCTCAGGCTCACTCCATCTCACCCTCTGACCTCTGGTCGACTGTCATCTCAGAAGCGCTTTGCCTCTTGGGAAAGCAACCCCACTCCACCAACCCATGAGTTATGGTAGTATCCCTCTGCCCCCCTGTTTTCCTAGAGCTTGCCACCACTGGAAATTATTTATTTACACACTTGTTACTTCCCAGATTCCCTTGACTAGAATCAGAACTTCCTTCAAAAAAACTCAGTGACTACATATAGGGTAAATCAATCATCAGCCTCATTTGTTTTGTTTTATTTAATGAGAGTTTTCTCCTGCACAAAGTGATTCCTAAGAAAGATTGGTTGAGATGGAGTAGGCCAGGGTCCTTGATGAAAGGGAAGAAGTCACACAGCAGTAGGGCCATTGTGCTTCATGGGAAAGAAAGTCCATTTGCAAACCCCAGGTTGGGGATGGGGGAGCTCTTTCTGTGACTTCACCTTGGGTATGTCTCCTTATTTTGTTCCTTTTTTCTAGACAGAAGACACTATCTACCTGCAGACCATCCAAGTAGAATGAAATTGATATAGGAAGGGAGCTTTCTCAATGTGGGCCTCAAACTAGCAAGCTATGCTTTTGAAGTCAGGGGTCTGCAAGGAGGGCAAACCTAGAGGAAAGCCACAAAGTTGCTCACTGTCCTGCATCAGTGGTGTTCAATAAGTATGAACTGAGGCCCCAATCTATACTATGTTCTGGGCTCAGCTCCAAAAAGAGAAGTGACATCACATAACCGGGAGACAAACCTGAAACAGAAATCTCTGATTCGACACAGGGAATCTGATCGGGGTAGGCACGGAAGGCTTTCTAGAGTGATCTGTGTCTAAACTAGGTTTACAGAACAGAGAAAAGTGGGATATAGAACAATGCGCAACCTACGGTAAGGAGAAGAGCACCAAACACAGCAAGCACTGGGCATTTATTGTTGGAGTACTCAACGTACTGTGAGGAGGAGAAGCAGTAGCAGCTGGAGAAATAGGCAACAGATACTCTCCCACAGGCTGTGGCAGACACACACACACACCGGTGGAGGCTATGCAGACAAAGGACCCATTCATCAGTCTAGTAGCCTGGAGGGTGAGTGGAGTTTGGCTACCGTAGATGTAAAAGAAGCTAAGGCAAACCAGAGTTCACTAGAAGAGAGGACTTAGGCCGGGACTGGTCAGGCACAGGGAACTAGACAGAGAGAAATTCCAGCCAGGTTTGATCACCCAGGAGGCTATTTACCAAGCTGCTTCCCTAGCCTGGGAGAGCAGGTTACCTGGAGAAAGAAGAAACCAGCTGGGCTCCCTGCAGATTAGCACCTAGTGAAATCTCCAAGTCCCAGGAGAGGGCATCAGAAAAGGAAGGGGAAATGAGGCCTCGGTGGTTTGCAAACATGCACCCAATCTGCTCAAATGTGTGATGATTCATAAGGCTGGAAAAGCAGAAAGAGTGAGAAACAGAGACAGCTAGAGTACATCATCAAACTGAGACAAAGCCAGTGCAGGCCCTTCATCTCCTTTCTCAGCGGTCTTTGCTGGAGCTGCCTCAGTCTCAATCATTCCAGAAAAATGGAACAAATAGTACATTTGTAGACAGAGAAGTATCTCAGACCTCCCCGGTCTTTGAATCAGCTTTCCTCCAGCTTTGGCGTGGACCAGGCGGGGACAGAAATAGGGTACTGGAAACCATCAACACATTCTTCTTCTCTGCTTCTCCCTCAAACCTCCGATACTTCCAGTTTCCTGACTCTGGGAAGATCATGTCAAGGCTGAGCACAGCAAGTAGCTTTAAGAGGTCAATGGCATATTAGCGGTTGTCCCCTCGGATGCGACAGGCATATGACGCAAAGCGGCAATAATTAGAGTTCACCCTAATCACTCATGTTCCTACAATGAACCCAGACAGATAACTCGGCCCCTCCCACCTACTTCCAAATCCTTGAAAGCATCCAGCTTTCTTTCAGCCACTTTAGCAACCTCAAAAGGTGGCACTGTCCATCTCTCCTTTCTTCCTGTCTGTTTCTTTCTGGGTATCTTATAAACTCCTGCCTTCCTCTTTTGAACAGTTTTCTGCTCTACAGTGAGCTAGGAATGAATTTCTGTAGAAGGAAGGGGTAAAACCGTTGGAAATGAGGTATTTTCCACCCAAAGGGGAGTGAGCAAATACCATAGCATGTTCGTGTCTAGGATGACAGTTTATATTCTTTTATCAAATCTAGACAAATGTACCTAAAAAATTTTTCTAAACAATATTAACCCATCTAAGTTTTTAATACCTCTATTTACTATTTTCTTCACCATGCAGGGAAATCAAATCAACAGCTCTGCACATGCTAGGTGCCTTGGTCAGGGTTATTATTGCTGTGATAAAACCAGGATTTGATAAGGATTAATGGAGACTGTTATGATATCTGTAGTATTTATACTCTTGTGAATATGAATAAATCACATACTGTTCTGTGATTAAAAGTAAATCAAGGAATCTATATTCTTAAGCCTGAAATTCTTGTAGGAGCTGTTTCTCCTGTAGAACTTGCTTTTCATGTGTTAAACAGACCCAGGAAGGCAGTAGAACTATTTCCTACTTCAGCAGGCATGTGTTTATTCTTTTTATCTCAGGCTAAGGCCAACAATGTTAATGATTGCAAATAGCAGAGCCACTCCTGCTCCAGCCCGTCCACTCCCACCCACAGATTCAGCTATCACCTCCACGGATGACTCCCCAATGCCTCTTTCCAGAAACAGCCTCTCCCTCACACAGCAGCCCTGACTTCCCAACTTCCTGCCCAGCAGAGCCAGCACACCAGCACAAAGCCAGATTCCTCCCTCCTCTCAGGAATTCTGCTCTCCCACCTAACCTCTTCATCCCAGTTACCTGCCACCTTTCCCCTGGGAATCCAGAAAAGATTCTACAGTCATCACATTCACACATGGCCCTTCTCTCTCCATGTCCCCACCACCCAGTACTTTCCTAGTTGTCACTATCTGATTTTTTTTCTAAAAGGCCCTACCCACTGTTAACTACTTTCTGTTGCCAATGACCCCACCACAGTACACAATTCTTTCACAGAAGACCAGGGCTTCCCAAGAGCTTCCATTCATGAGGCTTTTGTACCTAAGAAAATTTCACATGATCAAAGGGATATATGCATATCAAACAGGTATACTAATCAAACTGGTATACAAAATTAATCTCTGGTATACATTCAATTTTACCATTTAGTAAAGATTAAACCAAATTTACATAGTAACAAAATGGATGTTCATATTCATTTTTGCACAAAGAATTCAACATTAGCCAAGTATTGGATATTGCAGGACACAGAGCATCTTCAACACTATTCAGAGTTAACTGATATTCTGCTTTATAGCTGTTAATGCTGGGAATTGTGCTACACACACATATACATACACTCATATACACACACAAGCACATGCATGCACACACACATAAACACATTAGCACATACACACATTAACACACATACTCACACATATACACATACATACACATATACACACTCTTACATGCATATACATATACTCACATACACTAATACACATGCTCACACACACTAACACATGCATGCACACACTTACACACATATATACACACTCAAACATACATATATACACACACACAAACACATGTACATACACACACACATACATATGTATATAACGGCAGAAGTTTGTTTAGCAACATTTCAGAAATTGTGGGAAATTCTATGCTGATCTCAAGCCAAAATTTATTTAACTTTTTCTTAGTGAACCGCAAGTCAGCAATTCACACAGCATTATTTAAAATCATAATACAAGCCAAAGGTGGACTAATTTGAAATGTGCATACTGAAGGACAGCAGTAGGAATATACTGAAATTTCTTTTCTTTTCCTTAAACAATAATATTTCTATCAGAGCAGTAAACCTTGTATATGCTCTAAAAACATTGCACTCTATAAAATCTTGAGTTACACCTGAGTTGAAACAGCTGAGTGGTGGTGTGGAGTGAGGTGGTGTGTGTCCTGTGCAAGGTACATGCGTTGTGTGTGCAGGCCTAAGACTATGGCGAGGTTGTGCAACGCGACATGGTGAGTGCTGCCAGAAACACCTTAGATTGATTATTAATTTGACTTTGAATTAAATTATCATGGTTGAGTGTTCAGGAACCCTTTATTGTGGCCAACTTTTTTGTTATTTCTAGTCTCAGTTATGTGACCCCCCCAATATGAGGTCATGACTCACAGTTTAAGAAGCCATGGGCTAGACGAACTACCCTCAAGTGGTCTCCTTGCTCTTGGCTGCTTTGATGCACCAACTAAATATCTTACTAGACAAAGAACCAATGTTCCAGCCTACTGAGATCATTCTACCACCTATTTTACTAGCTATTTTGCCAGCTTAAGACACGTTTGGGAAATACAGATTTATGCCTCGCCCAGGTATCTGACAAAAATGTTACAGTGAGCCAAGAACAAGACTCTGGATACAGGCAACCTGGAAGCATTTCACCAGAACAACGAAAATGACAAAATAAATAATAAATAAGTAGTCAGAATAACAGGGTTCGAGGTTATGGTGGCGAGTAGAGAAATGTCCTCCACGGGCTGAGCATTTGAACACTCGGTTCCCAGCGGGTTCTCAGAACTACAGTAAAGTTCACATACTGTATATTTTACTCAGTCTCAATACAACCTTGAGAGCTAGATATTATAATTATACCCATTTTACTGAGTCAGCAATGGATGCAGAGAGCTTAAAAGTAGCTTGATTTGTAAATTGGTTATTATCTCAAAATACTTTTTAAAATAGTTTCATGGAGTCAGTAAATGGCAGAGCTGGATCAGATCTAGGCCAGCCTGACTAAAGAGATATTTAGGGAGGAGGTAGAATATGCAGGCATCTCCACTTGCACAATTAAGAGATCGTTTACTGGGGACCCTTGTTTCAAGCTCTCTCTGGGGTGAGTGCTGGAGAAACCAGAGATGAACACCCAGCAAGAGCCCTGCCTATCTTTACTGAGTTCATAGTTGATAGAAAAGGGCGAGAGTCAAGATGGGAAGCAGCAGGGTGTGGTGAGAGATCGGGAAGAAACATTCTCAGCGGTAAAATCTAAGGTCTTAATGGGAGTGAAGGTTCAGTTTCAGCAAACAATTTGGTAAAGGCAGCTTCCTTCCTACAGTGGAGAGTACAGGAGAGACAGCTTTGGGGAAAGATTGGGTTCAATTTTGGATTCAAGAGAGATGCCTCGAGAGCAGCTTGATTGGCAGCTCTGGAGCCCAGGAATCAGCCAGGGGCTGCAGATAGCTTTGGAATCATCATGTAAAGGTAAAATTCAGCTGGAGAAGGTGAGGAACCCTGACACATTTGGAGAGTGAAAAAGAAATAAGAAGATCCCAAAAGCTACCCATCCCTCCTGGCCAACTAGTACTCCCAAGCCTTCCAAGAATTGATCCACTTATCCATCCCACAGGTGGGTGAGCTTCTCATTAAGTCAGATGCGGGCCCCCTCTCCACCCTATGTTCTCCATCAGAAAACCCCAGGACAGAGATCCTATTCTATCCTCGGGTCATTTAACACCAAGACAGAGCTAAGATGTTCGGTATAGACATTGGAATTTTCAGGTACTGTATCCTGATTCCCTACCTGGAATGTAACAAAAGGCAACTCCTGGACATAGAATTAGACATTCCAAGTCTTTGTCTTTGCCACTGTTCTGTGGCTGTGAAGGGACATCATAACCAAGGAAACTCATATAAAAGAAAGCATTTTGGATTCCTTAGTAGACCAAATTAAGATGGCTTAAGTTACATCTTAAAAATTTTGTTCCCTGTAGTTAATTCTGCATACACTAGTCTTAGAAGTAAACACAAGTTAAAACAACTTGACAGGAACTCCCCAAGTGGCTTGTTTTCCAAAGTACCAAGAACAAAACCTTAAGTTTCCCTAGGTCTTGTAACTCTTAGCAAGGCTTGTGAATGGAAATAATAGTGCCCAATCACGTTCTACTTTAAAAGGTAAATACAGATGAGATAAAAAGAAGAAAAAAAAAGCATTTAGTTGGGGGCTGGCTTACAGTTTCAGAAGTTTAGTCCATTATCATCATGATGGGGCATGGCAGTACTCCTAGCACTGGAGTAGTAGCTGAGAGCTGCATTCTGATTCACAGGCAGAGAGAGAGAGACAGAGACAGAGACAGAGACAGAGAGAGAGAGAGAGAGAGAGAGAGAGAGAGAGAGAGAGAGAGAGAGAGAACACCCTGGGCTTGGTGTGGGCTTTACCTCCAGTGACATACTCCCACCAACAAGGCTACACCCCATAATCCTTCTAATCTTTTTAAATAGTTGCACTCCCTGGTGAATAAACATTCAAATATATGAACCCATGGGGACCATTCAAACTACCACAGTACTCTATTTCAAAGAGTCAGAAAGCAATAGATCAATAATGAAGCATTTATGAGAACTAGTTACACCACATGAACCTGCATAGCTTCCTCATACCATAGCATCTGAAAACCTGGGCATTTGCCCAAGTTTTCCCTTGAGCATCTGTGTTAAAGAGAACTGGTCACAAGGTGAGCAGTCCACTCTCCTAGGACAATCTACTTTTATGCACTGGAAGATTCTGTTAGTTCCAGCAACCATTACCTTTATAATCCTTCAGACTGACAAGAAATGTCTGCAGAAGGGAAAACTTAGAATGGAAGTGCTTTACAAAAGGAAGTAGTGGTAACAGAAATGTCTTTCCCATGCGTTCAGTCACAGAGATTTAGCCAAGCCCCTTTGGCAAAACATTATCAAAAATTTACAACTTGAGCACTGACTGCTCTTCCAGAGGTCCTGAATTCAATTCCTACCAACCACATGGTGGCTCACAACCATCTGTAATGAGATCCGATGCCCTCTTCTGGTGCATCTGAAAAGAGCAACAGTTTACTCACGTACATAAAATAAATCTTTTTTAAAAAAAAATTTACAATGTATAAACAACTCCTCTCTTTTAATGCTCTCTGTATATACTACCCTTCCATAAGCAAAAAACTATCTGAAATGCTGAGAAGGCGAAAGACACTATCATATCTTATTTCATAAGAAATTTCCATGTCCTTTCTGGCATTCTCAACAGGCTCAAGTCAGCTTGGGTGGACAACAGATGTGAGGGTCTTGCTCACCTATAGCCTGTCTAGTACTTGACACATACTAGGGACTCAAAATGACCACTGAATACACAAGAATGAAACGAATGAGAATATTTTCTCACCATAGTTTTTAAAAATAAGAAGTAGAAGCCTGGCAGGGGTGGTAAACGCCTTTAATCCCAGCACTCAGGAGGCAGAGACAGATGGATCTTTGAGTTCAAGGCCAGCCTGGTCAACAAAGTGAGTTCCAGAACAGCCACATTTGAGGAACCCTGTCTCAAAAGAGGAGGAGTATAGGACAAGGAAGGAAAAGAAGGAAGAGGAGGAAGAGGAGGAGGAGCTCGGTTGGTATCCTTATTTTTTAAAAGTGTCATGCACATGGCAAGAGATGTGAAGGTGGCAGAAAAAGAGGCGACCAGCCCACTCCTTAGAGTTATACTCACACTCCTCTCAGCTCATTTAGAAGAACCCCAGAGAGCAGCCAGGTATCAGGGTCTTGTCTTAGATCTCCAGACGCTGACACTCATGTTTTTACTTTCATAGCCTTCTCCTTTCTATACGCCTTTGTAACACACTTTTGGAGACCTCTCATCCAAACTGGAATTATACTGAGTCTAGCTGATTGTAGATTCTAAGGGAATGCTTTGGCCCAATTTTGTTGCCCAGGTTTGCTGCTCTGTTCTTAATGCCCTTTCACTCCAGAGAAGAAGGCACACACTCCATTTCTCAAATACAACATTCAAGCAGCTATCCACGATTCAAAGATGATGTCTAACCAGCTAACAGTAAAGGTCTGATGCTGCTTATCTTGTGAGGAAGACAAAGAAAGGGTGTTCACAAAAGAGGGGGAGAAAAGAAATTCCATTTTCATCTCACTGGAAGGCAAATTTAGAGATTATCCTTGATTAGCCAAAACTTCTACAAAAGAACACAAGCCCCAGTGAACCAGGTCACAATGTGAGCCTCACGCTCCCACCTGCCTCCCTCAGGAGCAGAGGGGCCAGCACACTACCACATCTGAAGCTGCCCACACTTTTAGAAAAGCACCAGGGATCTCCTGGAATTCAATCTATGTACACTCAGCAGCCCTGTGCTAATTTTAATTCTGACCTGTGGTGAGCATGGCTCTATTAGAGCTATTTTTATTTAACTCCAAAGGAAAATCTAAATGGGCTCTACATTAATATCTTTGTATTAGAGACATAATGCGTCAACAAAATGATAATAAACAGCCTTAACAACATGACTGACCAGCAGGGTACTTGTTAACAAGACATAACACAGAAGTAGGTCAAATGTGAAAATGCATAAATCATCTGAAGGCATTTGATTAAATTCAATAATCTTTCATTTAAAAATCTGGAATATGATACTACTTTTTCAAAGAGCTTTAAACTATTTTAAGCCAACAGCCAATGTCATTCTGATTAGTAAATACAAAAGACATTTTCCTTAAGCTCAGGACTAACACAAAGAGGCCCATTGTTTTCCCCATCAGATATTGATATACCAATATCTTTATTAAAAAAAAAGAAATTATAACCTGGGGATATGATAATTCTTTACCTACAAGACTGAAGACAGTCACTACAAAATTAAGTTGATTAAGTAAAAGATACATATTTCTAGAAGACATAAAGTTTGGAGAGGGACATGTTGGGGGTATGGAGGGACATGTTGTGGGCTGAGGAGGGACATGTTGTGGGCTGAGGAGGGACATGTTGTGGGATGGAGGGACATGTTGGGGGATGTAGAAGGACTTAGAAAAGGAAAATGAAGAAGAATGTCAAATTTCATTGAGCCCCTTTGTGAAAATCTTAAGAATAACGAAAAATAATTAAAGTTGAAAAATACTAACACATTTCCAAAGTATAAGTAAGAAAGATGGGATTTACATGAAAAATTCTATAAACTTTTACCCAATACATATAAAAAAAAAATGAGGAAGTGAAAAAACATACCAGGACAGAAGAACCAACTATGGGAGATTCTGAATTAATATATGTTCATTATAATCCCAACAAGAATTTCAACAAATTTCTAAGATTTTGGAAAATGTCTCAAAGTTAATGTAAGTTCATTGTAATACTAAACAAGGAGGAATACAGAGTGTTTGACTAAGTACAAGGAAAGGGAATTTTCCCTGTGAGATATTAAAGAGATATTACAAGGCCAAGTGAAAATATGTTCAAAAATCAAAGGATACCTCAGACCTAAGCTGACTTTTAAAATATATAATATGTGATTACGAATCATCCAGAGTTAGGTAGGAATAATGCAAAATTATTAACTAAGTAATTATTTTAATTTGTGTGAGTGTGTGTGTGTGTGTCTGTGTGTCTGTGTGTGTGTGTGTGTGTGTGTGTGTGTGTCTGTTCTGTTTTCATTCCTTTGCTGCTCCAATCGAATCAAATCCCAGATGCCCTGGATGAGGCAGAGAGAGAAAGAGGAAGTGATGTAATTATTTTATAATCGCAAAAAATAAAAATGTATTCAAATTTTTTAAAAAGTCAAGGAACAAATGATTGTGTGGTGTCTGGCCACGGTTGGTAATATCTACAATGTAATTCCTGCATTCCATTGCTTAGGGAACGTAATGGATGAGGGGATAGAAAGGCCGTAGGAGTGAGAGGACCAGGAAAGCTGATGTGAGAATGTGTCTTATGGGAAGGAAGGGAAGCTTCACCTACGACACCTCAACTATAAAGCCGTCTAACCAAGACCTGAAGGAATACAACATCAATAGACATGGTACTATGGAAGAGGAAAACTTCATGGGGCCCCATCGGGCCATCTGTAGACAAAGAAGAACAGGCAACAAAATGGGAGAAATATTCTTCCTCAAGGATGAGCCCCTAGTTGATTATCCAATGCCAAGTGGTCAGCCCTGAAGTCATACATATACAAGTAAAACAAAATAGACAGAGCAGGTTGTATTCATATATTTAGGTGTGTGTGTGTGTGTGTGTGTGTGTGTGTGTGTGTGTGTGTGTAAAACAATAACAAATAAAAGGTAGATCTTGAGAGGGACTGGAGTGGGGTGCATGGAAGGGACAAGAGGGAGGAAAGAGAAGGGGGGAATAATGTGATTTTAATTTAATTAATATCTGGGATCTGAGTATAAGAAAAAATAATCATCAAGGAACAGATATTAGGTGATACAAAAGGTAAACTTTGCTGTAAATTAAAAAATACCATCACTGTCAAAGTGACTCATCAGGAAAAGGTCTTGCTGAAGAAGTCTTGTGACCTGAGTCCAATCCCCAAAACCTGTAAAGATGGAAGGAGAGACCAGACTCTACAAAGTTGTCCTCTAACCTACACATGCACGCACACATGCATGCACGCACACATAAATGACAATAATAAATATTTTAGACCATCGTAAGAACAAAATAAAGCATCAGAAACATTTTTCAAAGAGTATTCTTTTTTAAAATACAAGGTCTTTATTGGTTATACACTTTGAAAATAGCTCTTACAAACATTATTGATTTAATGTATGTTTAATTTTATGTGTATGGGTGTTTTGATTGCATGTATGCCTGTGCACCACATGCATGCATGTCCACTGCTCATGAAGACCAGAAGAGCACATCAGATCTCCCAGAACAGGAGTTACATATCATTGCGAGTCACCATGTGAGTCAGGGAATTGAACCCAGATCTTCCGAAAGAGCAGCCAGTGCTCTTAACCAGTGAGTTGTCTCTCCAGCTCCAAAATATGTATTCCTACATTAGTATTTTTTACCCATAAGCCACAGGTGGGATAAATGCAATCTGTTTCATACTGATGGATGACGTTAAGTCAAGTTGTACACAATGGCACATGCGGCAGCATTAATCCAAGGAGAAAAAAAAAAGCACTAAAGAAAACCATATGCTGAATGTCAGTAATGTTAGTGTAGAATTATTTGTCTTTTCACTCTTTTCTTTATTGTACTTCTATTTCCCAAGTTAGCCAGCTTTTAAACTTACGATATTCAACAATCAAAAAAATACTTATTGGAAATAAGAAATACAGGAAAATACCCACTAAAAATATGACAAGGGTGGGGAGAGATTGAGAGAGGGAAAGACAAAGAAAGAAGGCCAAAGACACAGAGCAAAAAGCATCTTTAAGTAATTAAGTAAATATTAAGTAATTAAGAAAACCAAACTGATGATAAGATAGATGAAACATCTTTCCTTACTACTAGAGAAATGCACTTTCAAAATTATAAAATACTAAGTTTTGACAAAGATTAACGATAAGAGAGATCCCACAAAACTGGAATCTGTTGCTGAAACATCACTTGGAAAGGCCACAGTTATTATACATTAGGAGTAGAGCTGCAAATTGATTCCTTTTTTTCTCTTTTGATATGGGGGTCTTAGCATATTGTCCAGGTTGACTGCAAACTCCTGAGTTTAAGCAATTTTCCTACCATGAGCTCTTGAACACCTACAACAACAGATATGAACCATATGCTTGGTTATGATGCTTTGGGGGAAGCGTTTTTGACACCACCTATTGAGTCTCTTTTTAAAGTACCTTTTGAACTATTAATCTCACCTCTAGGACTTTGTATGCTAAAGAGAGAATTAGAAGCTAAGCATGGTAGTATGCACCTTATAGTCTGCAAGGCTGAGGCAGGAGGATTGTTTAAGCTCAAGAGTATAGGGGCAGCCTGGGCTACTTGGGAAGATAAGTACTAAAATGAAAATAATAATAATAATAATAATAATAATAATTTTAGTAATCATTGTGGAGGCATGTGATCTATGGCAGAGCATATGCAAGGCCCTGGCTCAATTCCCAGGAAAGAAGGAAGGAAGGAAGAAGGGAAAGAGGGAGGGAGGGAGGGAGGGAGGGAGG
>NW_021604674.1:3795611-3814964 GCF_004785775.1 Grammomys surdaster | reverse complement strand
CCCATACACACAAAGATAATACATAGAATTGTACTTGTTAAAATGACATTTGTATTAAAGATCGTTTTGCCTCTTAAACAGGTGATGTACTTTAAGACATGATTTCTGGGATGATGACAGTTCTTTAGAAACGTACAGCATGGCTAGAAATAAGCACACTCCCTCGTCCCCTGTCACTAATTTGATCTGGATTTGCCTGTCTGGGATATGAACAGGCTTCACCTGTTGCCGGCCATCCTATGACTTGACATTGGAGAATCCCCGGCCATTCTCAGTCAGCTCTGGCCAGTCACAAAACATAGATCCAAGAGGTGTCACTGGAGAACAGACAAGGATGCCACATTACTGCTGCTGTGTGAACCTCCAGAAATGCATCACTGGAAAGCTTCTGGCACATGTGCAGCATTCCATGCAGATTCTAGAAGTTCTTGTCTTCTTCGCACTGACTCAAACACCAGCCCCTGTCTATCAGGGTACTAGGGATCGAACCCAGGGCCTCATGCATGCTAGGCATAGCACTCTATCCCTAAGCTGTCTCCTCAGCCCTGAGATTCAAATCATAATGGAGCATATTTCTATCCAAACTACTTCTAGTTTTATTAATCTCTACCACTGTGAATTTTAAAATCATGCCCAAGCCACAACTGAAAGAAAAACCTCAAGTCCAGTAAGCCAGGCAGAGTCCAGAACCAACCGCCTGCTGAGCAGCGAATCAGCTGAAACCCTAGCTTGCTGAGCAGCGAATCAGCTCAGACCCCAGCCTGCTCAGCAGCGAATCAGCTCAGACCCCAGCGGCTAACAAAGAGCTCAGGCTCTGCTCTGACCTCTGAATTCATTCTGCCTTTGTGGGTGAAGAAATGGAGACAAAATTTCATGCCAAGAGTCTTTAACTTCCGTGAATATTATCCACCTCCCAGGGATTGGCCAAAGAGACTGGTGGGAACCCGGCAGCTCTTCCCAGCAAGCGTTTCCCTGGCGAAAAGACGATCAATGATGAAGTCTGATCTTGTTTTGCAGAATAGCAAATGAATGGACACCTTCTTTAGAAACGACAGCGTTTGAAGCAACTCCGGTGATATCCAAATTAAAGCACATTACATGATATTTTAATCCCAGACGTGTATAGCATGCACTGGGTCACATGTGTTTTTCCCAAATGATTTTCTTTCCACTCCCTGGATTTTCCATACTCAGTAATATTATATAGTTTAAACTTACAATGAAGTCATCAAAACAGAGTCTCTCCTTGCTTCTGCCTCTTTTAATTCTGAATAAAGAACCCATGCTGTTTAAATATTACAATGTAGTTGGTTGATCCTACCAAGAAATAAAAATATACAATTCTCAACTGACTTCTGGGTGAGGGTGCACCCACAGACAGCCCTTCTAAAAGAGACCATTCAGAGTTACTGGGAGTGGTGGGTGGTGGAGGTTGTGGCTACAGCTGTCTCACCACCAAGCAGAGCGATATAGCAGGTCTTAGGCACACTGATAATGAACCTGGCTGACATGATCAGTCCTGTCTAAGAGCCCCGTGAAGACTGGCTACTCTGTTTTGTTCCCCCAGGTACTTTGCTCTCACCCTAGTGCTCCCTACCTCAATGAAGGGATACCACCATCTGGAGGGGAGGGGAGGGGTGGGCAGGACACTTGAAAGCCTTTGCACCTTAAAGCTAGAGGGCAGAGTTTATATTATATTCCAAATTCGGAGCAGAAGCTGGGGGAGGGGAAGACTGAAAGCAATGTCCTATACTGCATACCCCAGGCCAGCTGGCTGAAGGGGGATCGAAGCAATGCCTGTAACCACTATGTTTCTAGACGGAAGACCCATGAGGCCTCAGGGACCTCAGGTAGGTCCAGCTAAGGAACCCCTAGGAAACAGCCCAGTATCACTGCAGTGAAGACAAGTCAAATTCTTTCCCTGCCATACGGCTGGGTCTATAAAAGCTCACACTGGCCAATATGTGTTGAATTTTTACTTTAAATTAGGTGGTGTTCTCCGTACTTTATGTGAGTTATCCCATTCAATTTCTCAACCTGTTACATAAGTAACACTATCACCTCCGTTGTGTACACTGGGGCGTTTCAGTCACGCATCTTGGAGGAGGCCACACCAATTATTAGCAGTGGAGCCAAGATATAAACAGTCCAAGCAACTTACCTCTAGAACTCAAATGTATAAAATGGAATGAGGAAGAATCAAGAATTACATGTCTTGGGGCTGGAGAGATGGCTCAGCGGTTAAGAGCACTGACTGCTCTTCCAGAGGTCCTGATTTCAATCTCTCTCTCTCTCTCTCTCTCTCTCTCTCTCTCACACACACACACACACACACACACACACACACACACACACACACACATACACACAAATTCCTCCCTTCATTGCAAAATATAAGGCAGACCCCCATATATAAAGCGAGTAAACACAGGACCACGCAAGAGACACAGAATGAAAGGCTGAGGTCTCCACCGCCAGTACCTCACTCGCCAGACTGAGGTTCCAAACACTCCTGGAACACTGTTAAAAACAGACAAACAACAACAACAAACCCTGGTCCAAATTAGTTATCTCCCAGAATTAAGATGCTTGAGAGTCAAAAAGAAGCCTGGCAGAACACCACTACCAACAAAATCAAAAGAAAAGACAAATACTCCTACTGACTGTCACTGAAAGACCTAAGAGACCCTGATCCCCACCCTGACACTAAACAGCTCCAGGCTGAGGAGCAGAGGGGCCAAGGGATGTGAAATTCCAGACTGGAGGGAGAGTCTGGAATAGGCAAATCCAATAAACAGGCAGAGGTGGGCCAGCAGTCTGTGGTGAGGAGGGAGGTTCAGCAGGAGCAGAAGGGGGGGCAGCATGCCTCTACTCACCCAGCCTGTTCCTTGGGCTGCAGCTGTCAAGCACAGTGACAGAAGAATGACAACAACTTTAACAGGACTTCAAAAAATCAGTGTCTGAAGAGAAAACAAAAACCAGCTACACTGCCCTGCTCACCAAATCAAACACTGCCTCTCCCTTACAACAGAGGCACAACATTCAAAAGTGAAGGCCCCGGGCTCTGCAGAAGTGCCTGCTTTGGGAACTGTGGGGCCCACAGTGAAGAGCACCAAGAGACTTGGACCCACTACCCAAGCTGTACCTGCGATAGCTGTGGGAACCTGGGCGAGACACTTAACCTCTGAGTGCCTCCTATTTCTGTCTGTTCCATTTTCTCTTCCATGTTGCTCTCTGATTCCTAAGCTGCTGTGATGAGTGACTACACCTTGGCTGGTTTAAATAATACAAATTTATTGCTGTAGAGCCCTAGAGGTTGAAAGTCTCCGATGGACTTCAAGGCTGGTTCTAGGAAAGAATTCATTTCCTTGCCTTTTCTCCACCCTTCAGACTGGAATCAAACTCAAATACCGACACAAGCTGTGACAACATTTCACCAGCTCTCTGCCTGCATCCTTTACCTCTTTTTACATTATGCAAAACACCTCTCTCTACAAATAATGGTCCTCCATCTCCCTTTTAGAGGAGTTGTGTGATTAGACTGAACCCACACAGAAATACAGAATCATGTCTTACTTTAAACACATCTGCAGGGTCCATTTGCTCATATAAAGTGGTTATCCACAGATTCCAGGGACTCACCCTTGAACATCCTTGACCTCTCACATATACCTCCCAAACCCCAAACTACAGACTTTCACAGCCAAGAAACCATGATGCTAGTAGCTAACTTGTTAGACAGTAAATGTGAGGGCTTCTACAAACGCTTTAGATGAATCATCTTACTCACACCTCAGGGCAACCCTGAGAAATTATTTTTATTACCTTACAAAACAATTGTTTGTTCAGGGTTACAGAACTGTCTGAGGACAAGATTTAAGTACCCAGGTAAGCTTGGTCTGAAGTCTCTGCCTTTGATCAAAGGGGTGTCTGGACATAACCTTTCAGCCAAAATAACTGGTTGGGAGAAAACACAAAGAGCATCAGGGGACTTCAAGAGGTACTCGTGTTCCTTGGCTAGAGACAGGGTCCTGCAGAGTCCTGGGAAAAAGAAACAGAGATAGCAGAGAACTCAGAACATATCCTTGTATGCAAAAGAGAGGATATGCTTACCAAAAGTCAAAAAGAAACCACCTACACCTGAGATTTCAGGGGGATGAGTAGATTTAATAAGTCTACCAATCTCTAGCTAGAATAACCTCACTGCTCCATCTGACCTTAAAGAAGGAATTCATGTGACTTTCTAGAGAGACTTCCTATTGAGTCAGATGGATCTGCAGCCTATGAAACAGGCTGAAAAGCCTGGGGACCTTGGTGGGCCAGCAAAATGGTGCTGCATCACTAAGCTTGGTTTACACTAAGACTAAGCCATCCCCTTCATCACAACAGTTACGAATTTGCAAGCCCCCATGTGCCACAGGATTCAACACAGTCCAGTGGTGTCTCTGCTATCCTCAATCAATGACCTCTCTTCTTTTTGGTTCCCATATAGCCAATGGCTACAACTCAAGAACATCTGGCAAACCACACAATTACTATGCATGCCTGATGGGGTGGCTTGCATAGTCAACGCTTTTAAACTTCAACCGCTAAACAAGTTAGCCATACCCTTATCTGAAACTTCCCCATGAGTTGAGTTAATGCTATTAAGTTTCCCCCAGTTGCATGTATGGTTCATGAGCTCAAAGCCAGGTGCAGAAGAGCACAGAGGTCGAAGGAATGGATTCTGGAGACATCCTGCTTTGATTGAGTCTGTGACTCAATACACATCAATCTTCTGTTACCTCTATTTTCCCATCTTCAAGATGGACTTAATATAGAATAAGTCTATCCTCAGTAGAACCTGAGAAACTAGCCACCATGTAGAGGTCATTTTGATGTGTCCACATAAAGCGATAGTTCTCACCCTTCCTAATGCTGTGATTCTTTAATTCAGTTCTTCAGGTTGTAGTGACCTCCCCCCTAAACATAAAATTAGTTTTGCTGCTACTTCATAACTATACTTCTGCTACTGCTATAAGTAGCAATGCAAATATTTCCGGAGGCAAGGGTTTTCCAAAGGTGCACGAGCCACAGGCTGAGGCCTGCTGACATAGGCATATGCATGCCCAGTCTTACAGAACTCTACTGAAGTAAAGATGTATGAACTTGTTACTAGCTAAGGAAAGGACTACTACAAAGTCACATGAGGCTGGACCAAGTTTTGTCGCCAAACCTAAATCCATGGAAGGGTACAGATCAGGGATCAGAGCCCTAGCACTTCTGCTCTGTGATATACCGATGGAACAATCTGACAGATGAAGTGCTTGGCACACTGTCTAGTATTGTTTTCATCAATATAGACAGGGGATTATAAATGGGAAACTTTAACTTTACAGTTAAATTTCACTTGTAAACCAGTTCCTTCGGAGATTAGCTCTGTGGAAACAACTTTCTAGGGCAGGCATTTCTGAGATGATGGCAGGGCCCTGTATTTGCGCTGTCTACTAGCCACATGTAGCATCCAAGCACTTAAATGTGGTTAACTTCATTTATTTTAACCCATTTAAACTTAACCATATGTGCCCAGTGGCTACCATATTGACAATACAGACATAGAGAGCTATGCTCCCAATCTGGCCCATGAAAAACTACTTAAGCCATAACTCAACCGAATTAACATTGAATTAACAAGCCTGAGTTATTCATCCAGGAAGCCAAGCGGATAAGGAAGAGTCTTAACTTCCTTGCCAGGCCCCACAGCTGGTACACTTTGATGTATCCTTCCTCTCTTTCCATTCCCCATCCCATCAATCCACAGCTCCCATCGTCTCCACACAAGGTTCATGAAGCTACACATGCTTTTCTAAGTCCCATCCGCATCTTCTATCACTTGTCAAGTACCCCCAAGGAAAGTGTAAGAGCCAGACTGAAGCAGTTGTCCTGTGTAAGGCTGCTTGTGGAAGGCAGGGACTGCCAACACACACACACACACACACACACACACACAACGCCACGCTTTATGAAAATGTCCCCTCCACTTACAAAACCTCTCACTATACCCAGTCCCTTTCAATTTTCCTTTATCCACTTTAAAGTTTGTAACCAACTGCACACACCATCCAAGAGCCATCCAGTATAAGATGAAAGATCAAAGAAACTTGTGACTGAGAAAAAGAAAAGAAAACCAACCACCTTCATTGGACTCTAGCTTCACCCCATCTGTTTAAGTATAAAATTTTTACGACAAAGGTCAAACTGGAACACATCCAGGAGCTTGTCTTACTAGAAAGACTGGGGAAGTGTGTCCCTCCAGCTTAACCTCACCTTTTACCTGGTCTGGAGCCAAAGATGACCAGGAGGTACTCCTAAGCAGAAAGTAAACTTCCCCGGGGGGCTTAAATGAAAGATGTACAGATGGTACATGCTTCCCTAAATCCTTGTGGTGACATTAATTCCTCTAAAATAGAGCTTTACTTTGTACAAACCAGAGTCTTAACGTTTAATGCCTGCCCACAATTATTTCTAGGGAGCCTTCAAGGTGTAGGGATCAGGCCAGGAAAGTCTCAGCAAATACCATGGGCAATGTGCTATCTGCTTAAAGTGCACAGATCTGTTGAGGTAAGTAAAAGGCTTCAGCAATCAAAGCAGAGAAAGGAAGCTGGCTGTCTCAGGCTGGGCCAACAAACTGGAGAGTGAAGGCTGTTTAGCATCTAGAACTGCCACTGGGGAGGCTGGAAAAAAAATCAGTGAGGAAGAAGGAAATATATTCTACAACAGCAGTTTTCAACCTTCCTAATGCTGCAACCCCTAACGCTGGGGTGATTCCCAACCATAAAATTATTTTTGTTGTTAGTTTGTAACTGTAATTTTGCTACTGTTGAGAATTATATTGGAAAACTCTGTGTTTTCTGATAGTATTAGGCATCCGTATGAAAAAGACAGGTTGGGTCGTAAACCACAGGTTGAGAATCTTTGCTCTAGAGCATATTGTCAAGCATGGTTCAGAAAAACCACAGCTGTGTATGGCAGCTGAGGGATGGCAGGCTCTTCCTGCGCTGGCAACTAGGAAGCTGTACTAGCAACGAGGGAACCACCTGCAATCACTTCCCAAGACTAGCTTTCGACTATTCTTTCTGGGTTCCAATGTTCCTGGATTTAGCTCTGCCCACTATGTGACCTTAGCATCACCCTGCCCCTACAGGGGGCGTCTACAAAAAAAGTCGAGAAAGCCCACTAATACTGATAAAAATGTGAACTATGTTCAAAAAAAAGTTTTCAGAGAAGTCGATTCTAGTTATTCAAAGAGCTTTTTTTTTAATGCGCTGAAATAATCTAATGACCAATATTTCCTACACAAATTGATTTAGTCAATTGAACCAAGTGTGCCATGGCTTAAATGTAAGGGGTTATTTACACTGTGAATGTAACGCAAGACATGGCCAAAGAATTGTGTATCTGCTATCTGGGTTATTCAGAAAGATTTTAAAGAAAAAGAAAAAGCATAGCCATTCTCGAAGTCACCAGTTAGAGCGAGACGGGTCCTGTACTGTACTTCCTAGGATTCCGCAGATAAATCTCTCCGGAAACAATGTCTGAGAACTTTCCTTGAAATGCATTGCTGAGAAAGGGACTTCTACTTTGCTTTGTGTTGGCCACCTCCACACTACACACACAGCATGAAATGGTGAGCCGAGGCCAGGGTAACCGGGTGACCTCCAGCCTCACATTCCCCAAGGGATGGCTGCCGGGCTGTCTCCTGGGAGGCGGGAGCTGCTGGCTGGGCCACCAGGTACGCAAAGTTAGACTGCTGCCCGGGAGTAACTCCAGCCCGGAGAGCACCCAGCCCAAATCTCCAGATCCTCGGTCCTCAGGGACCAAGCGACAGAGTTGCAGGCTCACCTTAGATCTCCAGCCAGTCGTGCGGCGGGGCCGGAGTGCCGCGTCCCTGGGGACCTGGTCCACGCGCGTGAGTCCCCAGAGCCGTGGAGAGTCCTGGCTACCGAGTGTCAGCCGCACAGCGGATTCCCAGGAGCGAGCAGGAGCCGGCAAGTGCCCCGGAGTACAGCGGGGCGTGCAGCCGCCGTCCACCGCTCCAGCCCGCCACCCCCGGCGCTCGCCCGAGCTCCGGGCGCAGCCCGCGCGTCCCTCGCCCCAGCAGTGTGCGCTGCCCGGAGCCGAGCGGAGCGGGGCGGCGCGGGCCCCCGCCCTGGGCCGGGCTTTCCCAGAACTCGCCCGCGGGGTGAGAGGCCGCGAGCGCCACCGCGGGCCGCCGGGCGACCAGGGGAGCGGCTAGTGCCTGTCCCGCCCCCGACTCCGCTGGATGGGGCCCGCCCCCACCACCCTGCCACCCCACCCTAGCAATCCCGGCGACCCCCGCCATGTACCCCTGGCCAAGGAGCCCAAGAGCCACTCTCTGACTCAGGTCCAAGAGGGATCCGGCTACAGCTGCAATGGATCACCTTGCTCCCGGGAGAGTAGGAATTCGGCACACCTCGGGTGCAAGAGGTCCTCTCTCACTGCCGCCCCTGCTGACCATCCCTGGGTGACAGACCGGGAAACTGAGACCCGAAGTTATTAAGTGGCTTGACCAAAGTTACTCTAGTAGGTGTCAGCGGTGAGACTCCCACCTCTCTCATTCATCCATTCATTTCGCGAGTACTTGTAGACTGCTATTTATCATTGTGCCCAAGACACTCTTGCTGTGTGTGACCACCCATGCCTGTGACCTCTAAAAAAAAAAAAACCAACAGTGCATGTTTGGGTTTTCGAAGCAAATCTGGAGATTTCCACAGCTGCCAGAAACTGCAGGCTTTGCATAGAGCGTCCTTGGCTACTGGCAAAAGTTTTATGCCCTGTCTGCAGTAAGGAGAGCCAGAGACCTGGAGAAAACCCAAACCTCCTCCCGTTTGCCTAAACCTGTGTTTTCTCCTTTGTTGCCTGCCTGGTTTTACAGATACCCTAAGCCTGACACCCTTGCCCGCATTCAAGCAGAACCGATTCTTTCCAGCCCACATCTCAAGTCTGTCTTTTCCTTGGACCAAATCAACCCTCCACACCACAGCCATAGTCTTTCTCCTGCACAACTTTAATTAATGCAGAACTCTTCAATATCTCCGTACTAACCATCTTGTGAGGAGGCCACCATGCCCTAGCCAGTATGAGCCACATAACAGGATGCGTCCAACTCCACATCCACCCCCAACTCTACCTGTAACTTGGCCGAGCTATCTGGATCTTGGCCGCCTCCCACAGGCTCTGCTCTTGCTCAGTTTAGGCCCTTCTTAAAGGAGACCTCCCCTCCTTGGAGCCTCAAGGGCACAGGAGAGGCTAGAGCAAGAATGCACAAGACAGCCAAAGAATTCTGCCCATAAGAAAAATCTGCCAGCCCGATCCTTACACTGTTTTGCTGTTTTCTTACCACTGGGATTTTAATGAAAACTAATGTTACTGCTTCCTACTAAAGCTGGTTCAGGAAGGGCTTAGCAGAAGAAGGCTTTGGGGGAAATTTTTTGTTTGTTCAGTGTCGGGATTTTAGTTTTAGACCAACAACAAATATATGGTCGTTTATCCCAACCATAGATTTGGGCAGGTAAGTGGAGAGGTCAGCAAGAAGCACCTTCCTGTAGATAAGCCGAGAGAGCTTCTATTTAACATACGGCATTATCTTGTGATTTATTTGTACAGTTCATTTAATGGATCCAGTCATCCAGATATCGTCATCACCTGGTACCCTCAAACCTGTGGTTGGTTGTTCTTCCTTTTAAATTTGATCTGGTTAAATGTGATGAGGGAATCAGATTGCTGCAAAGTGGTGGCTGCATAGGCAGTAGACCTCAAACCCTCTAGCTACTGAGGACTGTGTACTACTGAGCTCCAAGACAAATGAGAGTCCCATAAGCAGAAAGCTGATCACCTAAATATGGTGACCTCGGGGCTCCACCAGCTACAAAGGGTGCCTTTCCCAAATCTTTGCAAAGAGAGTATCCCGATCAATGTTCCCGCTCACTCCCTCCGTAAATGCCACTGGAGGGAGCCTAGTCCCTGAGGCTGCCTCACCGTATTGGAATGTCTGAGCTAACAGTACTTCCAGAGGGCTCATTGCTCCCTCTGAACAGCACTGCCCAGACTTTCTGGAGATTTTAATTCACTCCGCAACCTCGCCAACAGTTGCATACAAGGTGCCTTTTTTTACACCCTGCTCTCTGTTCAGTCAAACATGCAGACCATCTCAGGGGCACAATGGCTCCATTCAAGGCTTTTTCAGAAGTGCAGCATATAACCTCTGCGCTGTGGGTTGCTGCCAGCCATTATCTGCAGGAAGAAAGACTGTCAGATAAAGCGCCTGAGAATCGGAGAAGTGCTGGACAATTTCCATGGAAAATTCAGTTCAGAGAAGCAAGTCCGAATCTCAGTACAGAGGACTATTCTGCTCAGTAAACAACAACAGCTTCCAGAAAGGATACTGTGGAAATTGTATCTACATATAGAGAGCATCCATTGGAGACTGCAGAAGAAAGCGCACCATATTTTTTTTTAAATTATTACCAAAGACCACTCAATGTGAATGGACTTAAATGGGAATCCTTAAGATTAAAAAAAAAATTATTTCCCAGCAGGAGGTCCTACACACTCTACTATGCGTACCTCAATAAAAAGATGGGCCCTCTGTCACACTCAACAAGCCAGTCATCAGCTAACCTGCTCTTAAACAAATCCTGGAGCTGAGGGTTCTGTGGTCAGTACAGACTACTACAATGATTTATGCTAAGCATCTGGGGGCAATGTGTCTCCTGACATCTGAGACCCTGTGAGGCTGAGAAAGGACTGAAAAAGGTATGACCTTGCTTTATGAGGCACCATTTCCTCCCCCTCTGAGTCACTGACTGCATAGACGGTGCATACAGACCTTCCCAGTCTACAAATAGGCTAGAGAGTTCAGACATTAAGGGAGCCTGAACCAGGCATCCTAGAGAGGCCTCATCCATGAAGTCTGATGTAGTCAAACAGGTCCAGTTTCTTCACTGATTTTTTAAAACTGGAACCTTTGAGCTGATTTACAACCAACCCCGTTCTTCAGCGGCTCTGCATTTGACACAATAAAGGAATTAGAAAACAATAGTGTTTCAGTCAACACTGAAGAGGAACTAATACATGCCAAAGGAATTATTTAAGTAGAAAATAAAAGGCTCAAACTGGGTTGGTTTGTTTTTAAGATTAATGAACAAGAAATTCCTTCATGAATGCCTGCATGTCACTAAGGCTAGCATTCCTAAATAGCTGTCATTAGTAATTACCATCTTAAACACAGCCTGCTCTCAACTGCTCCAGCCAGATAGGAATCATGAGGTAGGAGCATCCACCCAGTGTTCACCATTGTGACAATCTTGTACGTCTTCACTCATGGAGGAATCATGGAGTTTCATCCAGACTTTGCTTTGTTGGTGTTGATTTAAATACTAGTTTTTGCGAGTATTGTTTCCTCTTCGGTGTGTTTGCTCTGGGTGCCAGGCTGAGGGCAGTACACACAGAGGAGAGTCAGCAAAGCTCCCACCGTCCAGGTACTCATATTCTGGAGGAATGGATCCAGATGCAGCACAGCAGAAGGTGGCAAACGCCCTCCTCTGCTTCGTACGTACTACGTACTTTTTCCTTGTTAGCAGACATGAAATTTGCGTTGAGCAGTGGTTTAGAAAAGAAGGAACAACTTATCTCCCTTTCCCTTTCTTCCTCCTCACTTCCCATAAAAGATAAGGCAGACTGGAGAGATTGTTCAGCAGTACCTACTGCTCTTACGGAGGACTCAATTCAGTCAGGCAGCTCATGACCAGTTCCAAGGGATGTGACATCCTCTTCTGGTCTCTTCAGGCACTAACGGACATGTGATGTATATTCACACACATGTCAGCATGCTCATACACACATACACAAAGCACATACATGCAGAAGCACAATGAAAAGAAAACAAAGCTTTTTTTTGTTTTTTGTTTTTTTCGAGACAGGGTTTCTCTGTGTAGCCGCCCTGGCTGTCCTGGAACTCACTCTGTAGACCAGGCCAGCCTCAAACCCTCGAACTTAGAAATCCGCCTGCCTCTGCCTCCCAAGTGCTGGGATTAAAGGTGTGCGCCACCACTGCCCTGCGAAAACAAAGCTTAAAAAAGAACTGGAAGATAATTCTTTAAACAACAACAAAAAAAGAGAAACAAAACCCCCCAATAATTGATAGGTTAAAAATATTAACAGAAACTCAAGTACTAGAACTGAAAGACAATAAAATTAACAGCAAACAACATACAAAAAAAATGTTGGCTGCAGCAAAAGCAATATTGGCAGTAAACCATAATTCTCTAATGAACGTATTTTACATTCAAAAGAATAAAGGTTTACAATGAGTTAGCTAATAGGAGAATCTAGATACAAAACAAGACAAACAGGAAATAAGACATGCAAAACCATCGATTAAAACTAAGTAGAAAACTAAAAAGCAAAACCTAGACTTTTTAAAGCAAACTATTAGTAAGACTATATTTTTTAAATACATAGAAATGAAATGAAGGAATAATCATATTGCCTATATTATCAGACGGTTACTTAATGCCAGCTGCAGTTCTAAGTACTCAGCAGGAATTCACTCATTTGACTCCCCCAACAAACCTACAAAATAAATCCTACAGCGACTTCTATTTAAGTGAGAAGAAACTGGGGCATGCAAGAGTGGAGCTACTTGCCTGGTTCACAAATACCTATAAAAGAAATCAAGTAGTTTGATTACAAGGTTTCTACTCTTCACCATTAGTCTAAAGAAGGTGGCCGTAGTGACTTAGAGCAGAGAGGAGGACGCCAGCTGACCATGGTGAGACAAGACATGGGGCTCTCTCCTTTTTGAAAAGTAGAATGGGAAATTTCCTTACTAATAGGAAGCATGTGTCCTTCAACTTTCATCTTTTTCAAGGTTATTTTGATAATGTGTGTACTTTGCGCTTACATCTGAATTTTAAAATTAATTTGTGCAAAAAAGGGTAGCTGGCATTTTGATAGGGATTGCGTTGAACCTGTAGATCCATCTAAATCCATTTGTATCTAAAAATGAAAGCGTGTGGAAATTGTTTCCAAAGGATTTAAAGACTATAGTCTGGGGATATAGCTCAGTGGTAAGAATGCTTGCTCAGCACATCTAAGGCCCTGGATTTGATCTCAACCAATAAACAAATAAATTTCTCCTCAGTATCCTTTGCCACCTCTTCCATAACTTAGACATAACCACTTGGGTATCTCCCAGGGTTTTTTTTTTTACTGTATCATATTTGATACCCTATTAATCACCTGACACTTTACATGTACCGTGACTGCTTCCATCCTTCACTGTATGTTGAAGATTTTCCCCACGCCTGCATTTAGACTACTATGCTTTATTCTGTGGCCATGCCACCATTTACCCATCCAGTCTTCTGACGATGGAAATTAAGTTTGCTTCTAACCTTTCTCTTATTAAGAAAAAAAAAAGCGATGAGCAGCCCTGGGCACGTGTCATTTCATCTCCAGATGAATAGTATTACTGTCATGAAGAGTGCAAGAAGTCCCAGCTACAGGGTCAAAAAGGCTTCAGACGTTTTAAATGTAAGGCTGATGCCAAATTGACCGTGACAGAGGTTGTACCGTTATATTTCCTCTGGCAATGTATGTGAGTCCTGGTTTTCCCTCCCCTTGGCCAACAAAGTCCTTTTCAAACTTCTCGAGGCTATTCCAACAGGGGCTGTTGGCATTCTTTGCTAGGTGTGTCATTTATCTTGGCATCCTGCCTCCTTTGTGGGAGGGAGACTTGCTGGCCAGGGTGCCCTGGCTCGAGATCGTCCCACACCTGTCTAATCTTCACCGTATTCGGCTTCTTTTCTTGGTGTATTTAAGGGCTGTGTGAGGCCTGTTTTCTTTCATCTTTTAGATGATGTGATCATTTTCACAAGTGTTTAAAAACCTGTTTCTTCTAATATATATATACAAGAATCAAGTTGACTTCTGCAGCAAGCAGGTAACAATGCAAAAATTCTAAAACTTCTAGACAGAAACATGTGACCATGTTACTGCGGTCTCAGGACTGAAACTGAGTTTATGTAAACGGCTTTAAAAAAATAAAAGAATAACTAGGCAAATTTGGTTCTAAACATGTTCTGGTCTAAACCTGAAATGTTCTCCCACAGGTTCATGTTTAGGCTGTTTTCCAGGTAGTAACACCATTTGAATGGGGTGCAGAATCTCTGGAAGGTCGGAACGGGCTGGCAGAGGGAGGGGTGGGCTGGAGGTCACAGCCCACCTATTCCCCAGTTGTGCTACACCCCTGGTTCATGGCTACATGAACAGCTGTCTTCTTCCTCCTCTTCCTCCTCTTCCTTCTCCTCTTCCTCCTCCTCTTCCTCCTCCTTTTCCTCCTCCTCTTCCTTCTCCTCTTCCTCCTCCTCATTTCCCCACTGTTATGTACAAGGGAGCTGTTCCTGTCTGCCTCCCGTGTTACATGACACACTGAAAACATTGGAAATCCTGAATCGAAACAAACTTTGGCCCCTTTAATTTGTTTTTATTATATTGTCTGGTCACAGAAACTCAAAAATAATGAGCACACCAGGTAACCTGTGCAACCACAGAAAATGGACAAATGAACCAAGTTAATTAACAAAGAAAACCCAAAGACTGGGAAATGAAAGTTGCAGCATGCCTAAAAAATAAATCATTACTATTCTCCAAGGAGCATCTTTGAATCAGAAAAATAGAAGGTAGGAAAATCATATGAATGAATGAATGAATGAATGAATGAATGAATGAATGAATGCAAGCATGCTGGCTCCTATTTTATACTCTAGAAAGAAATAAATGAGTTCCACCCTCTCCCTTGCCCATGGGGTAGCTTTTTATACAAAAAAAAAAAAAAAGCTTTTCTTTTGGCATAAGAAAAAAACACGTCAAGACTGTGAGAGCAAATGTCAAGATGAAAAGTTACGACGGTTCGTACCTTGTTGATGAGTCTCAATTGATACAACCACATCAAGAGCGATCAGGCAATATGTGGTCTTGTTGAAGATAATCTTACAGTGCAAAATCAGGTTCATGTCTATATAACCAGAAGAACTTTTAGAATTCTGGAAATTTCTAGAGGAATTTCACATATGCGTAATGAGATACACTATGAGTTCTGTGCAGTTTGTTTAGGAATTTCCCAAACAAAATCGACAGGCTGCAACATGCTTTAATGTCCACCTGCTGGAGATAGGTTAGCATAATTGCTTTTGCTTAATCATGAGATAAAATACTATGCAATGTTTGAGCATCACTCCCGTCTTACAATGAAGTGGAACCTGAACTCATGCCTGGGCTGTAGGTCTCTAGAGCCCACAATCTGTTGTTCAAGCTGCCACCCAAACTGTCTACATCTTCTCACACCTTTCTGGCTATTGTAGAATACAGCCCACCAAGCAACAACAACAAACCTACCATCTTCATCAGATCTGCTGTGCCTGGTTGCAGGAGACCACTAATGGGCCTGTTGACTGTTGATGTCCCATCAGTTAGGAGGAGGGAGAGAGGGGTCAATTGGAGCCTCCCTCACCTGAGATGTGAGCAGGCTTTTCTTACACCTGTCCCACACACATCCATCTGTGTGCAAATCTACCTTGATTATTTGTGACCATCGGGGTCCTGGGAATTGCTAAAGTATATAAATTGGGAAGAGTTAACTGAAGAGAAAGCATCTATAGAGCTAGTTGTCCTCCATGCTGGGCTGAGACTCTCTGGTGATATCAGCTTTGGAGTCACTCACACAACTGTATCTCCTTACCCATGCTCTGTCAGAAAGTCCACTAAACTCATAGGCTCCACAAGTTAGACTCTGGTGCAATTACAATTTTCTTTGTCTTTGAAGCCTTAAAGTAGGAAGTGGATATTTGTTTATGTGTCCCCTAGGAAGGAATTCCCCCCAGATCAGCATTATATTCCATTTATTCCCCAAGCTAAGAATGTTCTATAGTTCTATGAATGTTCTTAGTTTCTATGAAATTTTGGGTCAGCTTATTTGTGACCTGCCATGTTCACTGGATAAGCAACTTCCAGAAGATCACCACGCCATCTTTCACATGAACCACACCACCATTCATCCCCCACAGTGATTTTCAATAATATTCAAATAGTACTATAAAGCACATGCTGATTTTGGATTCCACTTGGTGAAAATTCAATAGCTTTAGACAAGATAAAAGAGAGGGAAAGTGACTTCACACCCATTTGAGAATCTGAGGAGTGTTCCAGGGTCTCTTCCTAGAACACACACACACACACACTACACACACATAAACACACTTACACACATTCACACACACATACATACACAAACTCACACACACAAACACTTACACATACTCTCCTGCACACACTTACACACATACTTACATATACACCATATTGGTGAATGAATTTGTGCTAAAGAAACAAGCATAGCAGTCAGTAATGGTCTTTGCTATTTACTATGTACCAAGCCCTATGAATTATCTACCTGAACCAATAATTCATTAGCCTTTTTTTTTAATGGAATTAAAAAAAAAAGGAATTAAAGGCTGAAACTTACAGCGGGCATTTGTCCTAGTCCAAGTTGATACAGCTAGTAAGTAGAAGACCTACTTTTCTAAGTTGGGATTCATTGGCTGAGCAGTGATGTGACTCTGACTAACATCTGTCACTCCAGTAATCAACAGGGTTGATTCAGCTGAACTGGCCAGGGAGGTGCCCCCTTCTCTTTCACAGAGACGTGTACATCTTTCCTGACATGTGTGCTTTTCCCAAGGCTTCTCACTCTGTACAAGAAGACTGTCTTTGTAAAGAATCTTCAAATAGCTATGCCCTGCTAGTAGAACCTCCAAGCAAGCTCTCAGTGCTAGGATGTGTTTTCCTGGCACTGCTGATTGATCACCTAACCTACCTGTCTCCCATCCCTGTGTCAAAGTCCATCTGAATAACCTGTCTTTCAGATGTGGCTTTTATCTGATTTCACTGAACAATTATGAAGTCTTAGTTTCAAGCTCATGAAAGGGAAACTTGGCAGCTGAGGGGCTGTTGACACGTGTGGGGCCTGATGGAGTCACCTCTTCAGAAGAACTGAAATAAACTCAGGAGAGATGTGAAGGGAGAGTGAGAGAGGGGGAGAGAGGGAGAGAGAGAGAGAGACAGAGAGACAGAGAGAGAGAGAGAGAGACAGAGAGACAGAGGGAGGGAGGTGGGAGGGAGGAGGGAGGGGGAGGGAGGAAGGGAGGAGGAGGGAGGGAGGAAGGGGAAGGAGGGACGAAAGGGGGGGGGGGGAGGGAAGGAGGGAAGGAGGGAGAGAGCAGTGAGCCTTGAAGCCACGGAGATGGGGTAGAAAATGTTAACTGCTGAAAAATCCAAGGTCATCACTATAAAAGTGGATCAGGTTGCCAAACCCAATGCTGAAGGTAAGGACCCAGGGGTGGGAGGATTAGGAAAAATGAGAAAAGGGCAGCTTGTGTGTGGGTGCTCCTCGCTTGTGCTTAGGGACACAGATTCAAAGGTCTTTGATCATGGCCATGGGTCTTAGTGTTTTATTGCTGTGAACAGACACAGTGACCGACACTACTCTTATAAAGACAACATTCATTGGGGCTGGCTTACAGGTTCAGAGATTCAGTCCATTATCATCAGGGTGGGAGCATGGCAGCATCCAGGCAGGCATGGTGCAGAAGGAGCTCAGAGTTCTACATCATCTGAAGGCCACTAGAATATTGGCTTCCAAGCAGCTAGGAGGAAGGTATTAAAGCCCACACCCACAGTGACACACCTAATCAAACAAGGCCACACCTACTCCAACAAGGTCATACCTCCTAATAGTTCTACTCCCTGGGCCAAGCATATACGTACCATCATGCAAAAAAGCAAAACAAGAGTAATTCAAATGCATCCTTAGTGTGAGTCTGTTTTGTGAGAGTCTTTTAACAACTCTCTGGCCTGCACCTTAACCTTGACCAAAAGGCTGATAAGTGAGCTGTACCCGTGCATGGTGTGTGATATGTTCGTCACTTCCAAGGGCTTGACCTGAGTACTACTTAAGGTGCCATTACTCAGATCTTAGCCAGAGAATTTGAGGCCTTCTTCTATATTCCCATCCCTCAGTAGCTGTTCTGATGTGCTGCATATGCCAGGCACTACCTTAATTCAGGGAGTCTAGGCACGGAAACGGAAAGCCCAGGCAGGAGGTAGCAGAATCAGTGTTGAATTCAGAAAATCCCTCCCCAGAGTTTATGACTACAATGTTCTGTCTCTGATGACCCAGCTAGCTTCTGAGCTCCTGGTACTGATTGTGGCATCTGAGTTAAGCTATTTCACATCTCGCTATGCTCCTCAGACTCGGGTTCACACTGGAGCATGCCAATGTAGCCTCTGCTTAACCACATACTCCTTAGGCAGGCCAAGCTTCGGAGTGGTTTGGGGTCAACTGAACACATTAAATTATTAACCCTAGGAAAGAAGAGAGAGAAGGAGGGAGAGAGAGGGAGGGAGGAAAGGGGAGAGAGAGGGTGAGAAAGGGGGAGAGAAAGAAAGAGAGAGAGAGAGAGAGAGAGAGAGAGAGAGAGAGAGAGAGAGAGACCAGCCTTTGACCACGGTGATCCACAAGGAAACAATTCTTGAGATCTAGCTGGACCTGTTCCCACAGCCTTTACTCAGTATTGAAAAGCACTGCTTTTATAAGTGGGACTGTGAGTCATGCTTCTCCTGTTTTTATTGAGTACACGGAAGCAACAGTTAATGCAATTTGGTTCAAACTCCAAGCATAATTCCACTGCTGGAAGAGCAGTCGGGCTCAGATTTATTAGAAGCCAGAGGAGGCTCTGCCATGGTTCATTAATGGTTTTCATTTTTCATCTCTGTTAAGCTCAACACTGTCTGGTAAGCCAGCCAACACAGACCAGACACTTTCCTCAATGTAACAGTTCCCAATCTGTGCCTGTGTTCACTCTGGAACCCTGCAGGTAGGGTTCCTGTGTCTGTGGCTATCCCCACTAATCAATAGCCATCAAGAAATAAGCAAAGACACCCAGTTTCTGCTCCAAAGGTGGCATTCAATTCTTACCCTTCCATTGGCCAGAAACACCTTGGGCTTTCACCCATTCTCCTAGCAACAATACTCTGGTCCTATTGCTTGTATTCTAGCCTTTCACAGCCTTTTGTCAGACTGGATCCAGACTGAGCTTTTCAAAGTGTGGGTCCTAAAACGTTCACATTCTACCTAGAACCCTGCAGTGGCCCAGCTCTCCCTCAGAGGCCCATCTTAACAGGAATGTCCTCCTTGCCCCTCTTTTCTTCCATTAATACTTACCTCCAGCAGCT